>NC_042617.1:293534085-293779789 GCF_901001135.1 Rhinatrema bivittatum | reverse complement strand
ACCCTCTAAGCCCATGACGGAGGATTCTCAATGACTGCAATCCAAGCAGTTATGTACGGTATATCCTCAGGGCAACCCGGATTCCCTTCTTTCAGCTATATTCAGGACCCTTGTGGCCGTTTGGAAATTGAAAGTTCCTGCCGGAGGCCAATTTACACACAAACTGGGCCACCTATGGGTACATCGCTGAATCATTCCGGGTTTCGTACATTTTCGTCTGTCGAACACTTCACTATAGTGCTTCGTCATGACTTTTAGTGGAGTTGAATAGCCCCCTCCCATTAGGATAGAATCACAGACAAAGGAGGGAAGGGAAGACGGATAGGTAAGGGGTCCGTATCCGTCAGACACAAAAGGGTCACAATCGCCCGACTAGAACGCGGTCGCCCGGTCTAGAACTGCGAGGCCATTCACTCTCTTTCACACAACAAGAAACCTATTCCCTATTATTACTTCACTTATAATTTTCCTCTTATGCGCGTGGTCTTCGGAACAGAATTCCTACTAAAACACTGCGGGGGTGTGATCAAAGCCCCCTCGGTCCGCTCGGGGATGGACCGGTTATTTCCTTATCTTCTTCACTCCTTCCACTGTTCCCATAATACTCGCCTGCAGGGGTCTTCCGATCGTCACGAAAGCCTTCTTCCCGGATCACCAGCCCAGAGGTCTCAGAAGAATTTCTGTGGAACGATCCCCTCAGAAACCTGATCGCTGAACTCAGCGGTGGCCACTCACCAGGTACGTCTGGGGGATCGCTCCGCCACCAAACTACCGGACCCACTGGGGGGCTAAAATAGCGTCCCCGGTACCTCCTGGCTGGCTCGCCAAATGTAACCGTCTCTTTTTAGTCAGTAAGGAGGTCCAGACAACTGATCCGTAAAGATAGACTTTTATTGCCAGCAAGATGCAGCTAAGACAAAGGCTCAGTACAACTGCATGCCACGCCCCCTTAGGAGCAAACTTTTATGCACTTTACAACTCTTATCTTTCACACATGCGTTCTGGTTTTGCTGAACAAACAATTTACAAACTGCTGAACAAGCATTAGCTAGCGTGGTCCTCTAGTAGGTGTAGCTTATGATCAGACTATTGTTTCGTCATTTAATTGACGTGTTAGACATTTTATAGCGGCGTTCGTATTAATACAATACAATTATTATTCCAAAATGGAGTCACGTTACACTAAATGTTAGTGCGTAACTGCGTCACTACGCATTATGTGCCGTTTGCGTTGCAAATGTTAGTACATCCAAAATGGCAGTGCGTTTCACTGCTGGCATAGTTAGTCGAGAGGTTTTCAGTTATTTCATTCTTCAGATGGTCACGAAGTTGAACTCCTTCAATATCAACATCCTCACAATTCCTCTCTGCTCCTCCTCCTGCATCAGGTCATGTGATGCACTCCAGTCCACCATCTGTCTTCAACACACACACACAAACCTCCCCTAAATACAAAGGAGGCAGGAGAAATGGTAGGGATGAGGGCGAGACCAGAATCCAGCACATTGGGCATAAACCAAGCCTTTCAATAGCAACTATCGCACATAGGGCCTCTACGCATTATGTGCCGTTGCGTTGCAAATATTAGTACATTAAAAAATGGCTGTGCGTTTCACTGCTGGCAGGGTTAGACGAGAGGCTTTTCAGTTGTTCAGTCTTCAGAGGTTCACGAAACTGAACTCCTTCATGGGTATGTTCAGGAACATGAGTGAGAGTCAGTGAGCATGTATGTGAGTGAAAGCGTGTGGAGAGGGAGGATGTGTAAGAGTGAGTCATCCTGTATATCAGAGGCAGAGTGTGAATCATATGAAAGAGAGAATGTGATAATGAAAATGTGTGTTAGGGGTGTGTATATGACAGAGAGAGGAGAAAATGTGTATACACCCTCCATCCCTGACTAATTCTTGACAATCTCAGGGTGGCTGGAAATTAAAAGTTCCTAGGTATGAAGAGTGGGAGACTTTTTTATCCTTATTGGTTTTAATTATTGAGTGTTATTTGATGTGTCTTCAGTTTTGAAATATTTTATTGGTGTTTGGGAAATTAAAAATAATTGGGAGTCCGATATTCAAAAGCTGCTTAGCCCGATAAATAGGACTTATCCTGCTAAGTGGCAGCCACTGAATATCCAGCTACATTTAGTGGTCGCCACTTAGCTGGATAGGTCACTTATCTGGCTAAGTAGATAGCAAAATAATTCAGGGACAAGCAATGGACGTAATGGGCGTATCCAGTTAACTTAGCCAGATAAGTGCTAATATTCGGACATATCCAGTTAACAGATAAGTTAGATTTGCCATAGAGCAAGTATAACTTAGCCAGAAAAGACTTATCCGGCTAAGTAGCGATTTGTACATGGATATTCAGCAGCATAGCTGTGCTACTGAATATCCCATGTAAGTTAGCTGGATATTTTTGAATATTGAGCCTATGAGGGTTTTATTTATGTATTTATGTTTCATTAATAAACAAAGATAATTCTTTATCACAGAAATATATGGATTCCAGCATTAATGAAGAAAAAGAAAAAAGGAATAGAAAAATATAATAGAAACCAAATGAATGCAGTCCTCCAAAACCAAACAGTAAAAAAGAGGGAGGGAACAAAAAATGATAGGAGAATCAAGAAAGAAAATCAAACATTATAAAAGAACAGCTTAACATAGCTATATAACCAGCAGTTAATTTACATTTAGCCCTGAATTAGTTAATAGGCACTGGGGAGGAGGTTACTGGCCTTTGGGTCTCCAAAAAAGATTTCAGTGGTTCAGGCAGGAAAAAAATATAACATTCAATACTGTGCTTAATAATGCATATACCTGGATGACACAATATAAAAGAAAACCTAGAGTACAATTTCCTACCTAAAAGCTAAGAAACCTTTCCTTCTAAATTGAGTAACTTGAGCAAGATTGGGGAAAATCCAAACAAATTGACCATAGAATTGTGAAGAATTGTAATCTGGAAAGGGGCATAAAGAGTGATATGCTTAAATTAGCAGATGACACAAAATTATGCAGAGAAGTTAAAATTCAAGCGGATTGTGATAAATTGCAGGAGGACCTTGTGAGACTGGAAGGTGGGCTTCAAAATGGCAGATTAAATTTAATACAGGCAAGTGCAAGGTGATGCATATAGGGAAAAAAATAACCCTTTCTTTGGTTACATGATGTTAGGTTGCACATTAGGAGTTACCACCCTGGAAAGATATCTAAGTGTCATAGTAGATAATACATTGAAATCATCGGCTCAGTATGCTGTGGCGGTCAAAACAGCAAACAGAATGTTAGGAATTATTAGTTAGGGAATACGACCTCTCATGCTCACCTCTTTTTTCCCTGCACCATCAATCATTGGTAAAGTAGCAGCATCCACCAGCCAATGCCGACCTCCCCGGCGGCCCCGGGACGGCGTGGACACTGCCAACCACCAACTTGGATCCGGAATCACCCTAGGCGCACGCACACAAGGGCCTCCTTTGTACACATAATGGAGGGAATCTCGGGGGCGTCCCCTCTGGATGATGTCAACGCAATGCTGTCCTTAAGCCGACCAGCCCTCTGCTACTACGAGTTAGCAAGGAGTTTACTTCATTGCTGAATCCGCTCTACTCTTGGACTTCAGTTCTGGATTTTCCCCTCGGTATTGGACGCTCTGGGTAACCGCTCCTCGGGGGCCCTTCCGTATTCCTGGCTATCCGCTCCTCGGAGGGCCTTCCTGTCTTGGGACACTATCGTGGAACTTCCATTGTGAGGACTTCTCTACAGACTTCAACGACTCTACTTTGCTGAAGCTTCTCTGCGGTGTGTACCTCGTGCCTTGGGCCACTACTGCTTCCTCTTCAGTGAACTTGCTGCAGTACACCTTGAGCTACAGGGAATTACCTTCTCTCTTCAAGATCCACTCCGGGTTCCTGCACCTTAGTATTCATCTCCTGTAGACTCCTCGGCATATGCCGCCCCGTGGGCCACTACCGGATCTGCATTCCTGAGGTATCTCGCCCACCTGACGGGATTTCCTGGCGTACCCTGCTCTGCAAGCCACTACCAGATCACCACATCAGTGGTGTACCCCACTGCTCAGAACTGTACTTCTTGCACCTCCGCTCTGTGGGCTTAATTCTTATTTCCTACATAATAAAGTCTCTTCTACAGCTGTGTCCTTTGTCGCTGAGACTCCGCCTACTGACAGTGAGGCCCACAGGGCTTCTCCCTGTGGGAGGAACACCTCTCACCTCGGCCCAGGGTTCACATCTATAGAAATCATAACAGTGAATAAAATGATGGATGTCATAATGCTTCTGTATCACTCCATGGTGAGACAGTACCCTTGAATACTGTGTACAATTCTGGTCTCCCCATCTCAAAAAATATATAGTTGTACTGGAGAAAGTACAGAGAAGGGTAACTAAAATGATAAAGGGGATAGAATGTCTCTCCCTATCAGGAAAGGCTAAAGAAGTTAGAGCTGTTCAGCTTGGAAAAGAGGCGGCTGAAGGGGATATGATAGAGGTCCTACAAAATCATGAAAGGACTTGAACGGGTAAATGTGAATCAGTTATTTACTCTTTAGATTAATACAAGGACTAGGGGGGCACTCCAATGAAGTTAGCAAGTAGCTCATTTAAAACAAAGTGGAGAAAATTCTTTTTCACGCAATGCCATAATTAAGCCTCTGAAATTTATTGCCAGGGAATGTGGGTTACAACAGTTAGTGTAGCTGGGTTTAAAAAGGTTTGGATAACTTCCTAGAGCAGAAGTCCATAATCTACTATCAATAATAAGGATTAGTAGCTTAGAATCTATTCATTTAATGTTTGGGTACTTGCTATGGTACTTGTGACTTGGACTGGCTACTGTTGGAGACAGTTTGCTGGGCTTGATGGACCCAGTATGGCATATCGTATGTTATGATGAAAACTTTTTAAAGTAATTATGCATTACATTACTCAAATCAGCAGAAGAAATAAACAAGAAGAGTACAACCGATCAAAGACTTCTAATATCGAGATTTCAAGGAAATTAGATTAGAAGATTGAAACTCAATATTTTGAGGAAATCAGAAGACCTTTTAGGAAGAAAACAACAAGTGTTAACAGAAGGCAAACCCTCAGTTGTAAATCCTAAAATACCTCTTCAGAGTCACATATGGTATTTCCCCCAAAACTTTGGGGAAATTCAAAAGACGCAAATTTAGATGTCTCATAGTGTCTCTAGATATTCATGTTAGATTTCAGAAAGGTGGACCCTTGGTCCGAGATAGAGTTGGCGCTACCCTGAGAAAGTAAAACCCTCTTAGGTCCCTACCGTCAGAAGGCGAGGCCGGACTGAAGCAAGAGCCTATTGGAGCTTCACCAATACCCGCCCTGTTCCCGCAGGTTGAGTTCTTTGGGTGCGTGGGGCCGGCTGGACTTAGGTGGGCCCCTGAAGATGGAAGAAGGGTTTGAAGTTCAGTCCATGGTCGAAGCCAGAAGAATGGTCGGAAGCCAGTCCAGGGGTCAAAGCCAGAAGAATAGTCAGAAGCTGGTCCAGGGGGTCGAAGCCAGAGAGTAGTCGGAAGCTGGTCCAGGGGTCGAAGCCAAGAAGAGTAGTCGGAAGCCGGTCCAGGGGTCAAAGCCAGAAGAGTAGTCGGAAGCCGGTCCAAGGGTCGAAGCCAGAAGAGTAGTCGGACGAAGGAAAGGAACAGGAGCTGGGACCGGGAAGACAGGAATAGAGATCAAGGAAGACAGGTAACAAGGCATAGGAAAGCAGAAGCCAGAGTAACACAGGGACCAGGAGCCAAGAAACCAAGGCACGGTCTGAGAAGCAGACCTTGCCTTAAATGGGAAATAGCAAGGAGTCCCGGGGAGGAACCACGTCAATTTCCTGTCATAGCCCCTTTAAATATAGGAAATCAGCCCCGTGCACGGCTCTACGGAGGCCCGGCGGGAGAGGAGCCAGCAACCAGAAGGCGAGCAGTCCCACACGCACGACCAGGCTCAGCGATGGTCGGAACGTCGGGGATGGCTGCCCACCACCAGCTCCCCGGGGGCAGCCCAGCTGCACCGGTGAGTGACCAGCCCCGGTCGCGGACCGCTGCAGGCCGGCGGCCATAACAATTCAATCGCCTAGAGAGGGCATTCCGGTCTTTTGCAGTAGTAGCGTTGAACTCTTGAAGAGTTGTAACAGTGTTCTCAGTTTTGGAAATTTTGGAATTACTTAAAGTTAATTTCTTTTGTAAAGCTGAGGATTTTTGCAGACAATTTGAGAAAAGGAGGTCCATCTTGGTATTAAGCAATTTTAACGAGTTCCCAAATCTAGCTACCAAAACCCAAATAGCTTCAAGGGTCACTACCTCCGGCCACGATGGAATATTGAAAGATTTGCTACTTACAATGTTCTGAACTTCCTGGGATAGCTAGCCGAAGGTAACCTCTCCACCGACTCCAAATCAGAAAGGCCAACTGCAAAAGGGCAAGGAAAAACACTCCCAGTCACACTGCCGCCAGACTCTGATGGAGAAAACGAATCCTGCAGTGGTGACATGGAGCAAGCAAGCATCCTCTCCACCACGGTCGCGCCCATCGAATCATTGACATGTGCCATGGCTACACTTGCTGCATCACCCCTTTGCACCGGGGGGTGGGTGGGGGGGCTTGCAGGTCCGGGCTCAGGGATGCTTCATTCACAGGAACATGCGGCTCTCTCATGCCGTGCAGCAAATCAGGATCCTTGCTCCCTGCACAGCTGCTAAGGAGGTGATGAAAGCGGTGATTACCTGCTGGCCTAATAAAGGAGAGGGATCTGGAGGAAAGATTCTCACCTTTCCTTTTCATTTAGGAGACATGTCGAAGAAAATGGTAAGAAAGGCAACATAAGGTCAGCCTATGAGTTTTTAATTATTGGATGTTCTATTTATCAGCTGTTTTGAAATATTTTTTCTTTTATTACTATGGTTTTACACTTATGATTGATGTTTTATTTCTCCTCATTTATTGTTGATTTTTTATGAACAATGGTGATTTTTCTGTTTTTTTCTATTGTTGCACTGCATACAGAGGTCTAGCTTCTTGTGGCTTTCAGTTCAGGTTTATCTACATGTTTTGTTTATAAAATATGATCTCTTTATTTTGTTTTTGGGGAGAGTTTGTCTGTGTTCTGTATGTGTATCCGAGGTGAGGTATTTTGCTAACATGGAGTATCTGTGTAGGGATCTATAGCAGCTGTCCATCCTTTTGCTTTGAAAACTGATGCAAAGACTGCAGGTAAAATGTACTCCTGGTCTTTGCAACTTGTCAGTATTTAATGCTAGTCAATTGTGAATCGGTAATAAGATTCCCATGCTGCCTCTTCCCTGGAGACAACAGTAAAATATCATGCCTGTGTTGCTCATACTCTTCCCCCTCCCCCTCCCCAAGATGGGAAAGAAAAGGTAAACTCTTCCACTCCCTACCACATTGGATCCTCTGTGAGAAACTGACAAAAATAACAATACTCCCCATTACCAAACACTAACCCAAGTATGAACACCCACTCCTAAACCCCAACAATGCCTATCCCCCAGAAGAAGAGGACACAAAGGACATAAGCCCCTTTCCCCCGCCTCCTTAAGCAATGGTCTGCAGAGAAGGACCCCTCTGCAGCACTGCTGTGCACTTTGGAATATCATATTAATTATATACAACCGGTGGTAAAAATTCTGACAGGCACAAGGTGGCAGTATTGACCAATGTTTCAGCTCTCTGCCCAGAGAGCATGCAGGAAACAGCCAGAATGCCAAAGAAATGAATTAAATATGCAGAAACAGTCTAGCGCATACATGCATTTTGAGCTTTTGTAAACCGTTGTGATGGCTTTACCGAATGACGGTATATAAAACTCATTAAATAAATAAATGTAGAAATGACAAAGCTCGATCTTACAGGGCACAGAAAAAGTCTACAAATGCTCATTCAACAAAACAAACCCCACAATTAATCCTTTACACATCAAAATACCAGAATAAATTGCAAATGAGAAATGGAATTAATAAGGAAGGGGCAGAGTCCCCTTGCTCCAGCAACATACACTTTGAGTTCATTTTATAAACATAGAAACTTGATGGCAGAAAAAGACCATATGGCCTATCCAGTCTGCCCATCCATCCAATTAATTTAGCATCACTTCCTTAGAGATCCCCTGTATTTATCCCAAACTTTCTTGAATTCAGATACTGTTTATGTCTCCACCACCTCCATGGGAGGATGTTCCATGTATCCACCACTTCTCTATAAAGAAATATTTCCTAAGATTACTCCTGAATCTACCCTCTTTTCACCCTCATCTCATGACCTCTTATTCTAGAGCCTCCTTTTCCATTGTAAAAGGTTCACCTCCGGTCCGTGGAAACCTCTGAGATATTTCAATGTGTATATCATTTCTCTCCCATCTCTCGCCTTTCCTCTAGGACACACATGTTAGATCTTTAAATCCATCCCCATATCCTTTAGAACAAAGCATTTTAGTAGCCACCCTCTGGACCGACTCCATCCTGTTTATATCCTTTTGAAGGTACGGTCTCCAGAATTGTACACAGTATTAGAGATGTGAATCGTGTCCTCGATCTTCTTAACGATCGATTTCGACTGGGAGGGGGAGGGAATCGTATTGTTGCCGTTTGTGTGTGTAAAGTATCGTCATAATCGTTAAAATCGTGAGCCGGCACACTAAAACCCCCTAAAACCCACCCCCCGACCCTTTAAATTAAATCCCCCCCTCCCGAACCCCCCCCCCCAAATGCCTTAAATTACCTGGTGGTCCAGCGGCACACTAAAACCCCCTAGAACCCACCCCCGACCCTTTAAATTAAATCCCCCACCCTCCCGAACCCCCCCCCAAATGCATTAAATTACCTGGGAGTCCTCCGTAGCGGCGGTCCGTGGCTAAATCGGGGGAAGGGGGAGAGCACGAAAAACCGGCACACTAGATCGTGAGGTCTTCAGCCGGCGCCATTTTTCAAAATGGCCGCCGCAAAATGGCGGCGGCCATAGACGAAAACGATTCGACGCAAGAGGTCGTTCCGGACCCCCGCTGGACTTTTGGCAAGTCTTGTGGGGGTCAGGAGGCCCCCCCAAGCTGGCCAAAGTTCCTGGGGGTCCAGCGGGGGTCAAGGAGCGATTTCCTGCCGCGAATCGTTTTCCGTAAGGAAAATGGCGCCGGCAGGAGATCGACTGCAGGAGGTCGTTCAGCGAGGTCCGGAAATCTCGCAAGGGTTCCGGACCTCGCTGAACGACCTCCTGCAGTCGATCTCCTGCCGGCGCCATTTTCCGTACGGAAAACGATTCGCGGCAGGAAATCGCTCCTTGACCCCCGTTGGACCCCCAGGAACTTTTGGCCAGCTTGGGGGGGCCTCCTGACCCCCACAAGACTTGCCAAAAGTCCAGCGGGGGTCCGGAATGACTTCTTGCGTCGAATCGTTTTCGTCTATGGCCGCCGCCATTTTGCGGCGGCCATTTTGAAAAATGGCGCCGGCTGAAGACCTCACAATCTAGTGTGCCGGTTTTTGTGCTCTCCCCCTTCCCCCGATTTAGCCACGGACCGCCGCTACGGAGGACTCCCAGGTAATTTAATGCATTTGGGGGGGGGTTCGGGGGGGTGGGGGATTTAATTTAAAGGGTCGGGGGTGGGTTTTAGGGGGTTTTAGTGTGCCGGTTTTCCTGCCCTCCCCCTTCCCCCGATTTATGATTTTTTGACGATAAATCGGGGGAATTGGTATTGTATCGAGGCCCTAACGATTTTGGACGATTTAAAATATATCGGACGATATTTTAAATCGTCAAAAAACGATTCACATCCCTACACAGTATTCCAAGTGAGGTCTCTCCAGGGACCTATATAGGGGGCAATACCATCTCCCTTTTTCTCTTGACCATTCCTTTTCCTCTGCAGCTGAGCATCTTTCTGGCTTTACTATTGCTTTATCCACCTGTTTGGCCACCTTACATCATCAGATACAGTTACCTCCAGATCCCGCTCTTCTTTGTGCTTATAAGAATTTCACCTCTAATACTGTATCTTTTCCTTGGGTTTTTGCATCCTAAATGCATTACTCTTCATTTTTTTAGCATTAAATCTTAGCTTTGAGACCATAGACCATTCCTCAAGCTTTGCTAGATCCCTCCTCATGTTTTACACTCCTTCCTAGCTATCCACCCTGTTACAGATTTTGGTATCATCAGCAAAAAGACAAACCTTTCCCGGAAAAGCCTTCCATTATGTCATTCACAAAAATGTTGAAAAGAACCAGTCCATGGACCAATCCCTAAGGCTCACTCAGAGAAAACTCCATTTACCGCTACCCTTTGTTGCCTCCTACTCAGCCAGTTTCTAACCCAGTCAGTCATTCTAGGATCCATACAAAGGATGCACAATTTATTTATAAGTCCTCTGTGCGGAACCGTGTTAAAGGCCTTGCTGAAATCCAAGTACACTATGGGGGTCATTTTCCAAGGTGTTATCGCGTGAGATAAATTCACAAATCACGCTAACAGCCGTTAACGCGATTGCAAATTTGGAGTTGGGGCGGAGCATATGTAAAACTGGAAACAGTTATTGAGTGTTAGCACAGCTCATAGCTACAACACTTTCATTACAGGTCATCACAGTCGAGAGAGAGAGAGAGAGAGAGAGAGAGAGGAGAGAGAGAGAGAGAGAGAGAGAGAGAGAGAGAGAGAGAGAGAGAGAGAGAGAGAGACTTGCTATAGTGCCTATGCCCTAGACAGGTATTTGTAGCCCTTTGGGAGGGCCACCTAGTAACTCGAGGTGGGGATTAGGTATGAGCGTAAGGGGTTGAGGGCCACTTTCACATTCAACATGAGACGTACGGAAAGAACAGTGGTCTCTTGTGAAGATTTGCTGGCCGTCGGAGTGAGGAAACTCACTCCAAGAAGAGATTTGGGCAACGTTCTCTCCACCTAGCTTGTTGTTGCCCAGGTAGAGTGTCCATCAAGCTAGGTGGAGAGAACATTGCCCAAATCTCTTCTTGGAGTGAGTTTCCTCACTCCGACGGCCAGCAAATCTTCACAAGAGACCACTGTTCTTTCCGTACATCTCATGTTGAATGTGAAAGTGGCCCCCAACCCCCTATGCTCATACCTAATCCCCACCTCAAGTTACTAGGTGGCCCTCCCATAGGGCTACAAATACCTGTCTAGGGCATAGGCACTATGGCTTGTTCTCTCTCTCTCTCTGTGACAAGTGCTCAGTTTCATATAACATGTTGCTTGCAGCACCTAGGAGTGGAAATAGGCTGTTTGGACACTTTTATGTACTGGTTGTTTTATCGCGGTGCACGATGTTTTCGCGATTTGCGAATCCATTTCCGCAAATGGCGAAAACATCGCGTCATGCGATGTTTCCCCGCTGCACGAAAAATGCCTTATTTGCATGGGACACGCCCCCTCATGCGTTATCATGCGTTACCACTGCGATATTGGAAAATGAGGCCCTATGTCTAGTGCTCTGGTCACCCAATAAAAAAAACTGATCATATTCATCTGATAAGATTTACCTCTGGTAAAACCATGCTGCTTTAGATCTTGCAATCCATTGGATTCCAAAAATTGCACTAACCTCTTCTTTTGCAGCGATTCTATTAGTTTGTTCACCACAGAGGTCAGACTAATCAGCCTGTAGCTCCCAAGCCTCCCAGCCTCTTTCTTAATTCCACTTTTATGAATAGAAACATCTGCCCTTTTCCAGTCCTCCAGAACTACTTCAGACTCTAAGAAAGCATTGAAAAGGTCAGCCAGAGGAGCTGCAGGACATCTCTAAGTTTCCTTAGTACCCTTGCATGTATCACACATGGCCACATTGTCTTATATACTTTGGGGCCCGAATTCAGAAGGACATTTAGTGGACAAGGTATCTGGCTACAGTTAACCGGAGAACTTGTCCTGGAAATTCAATGGGATAAATGTCCTACTGAATATTCCCAATTTAAGTTATCCGGTTAACATTAGCCCAACAACAGTAAACAAAACCGGATATTCTTTTGAATATCCGGTTATGTTTAAAGCTATCCAGCTAATCTTAGCCAAATAACCTGAGGCTGAACTGGCTATATTCAAATGACTATAGCCAGTTAAGTGCTGAAGCGATAATTAAAAAAAACAAAAAACACAAGATTGCAGACCTATTTATTTATTTATTTATTTTTTGTTCTTATATACCGGAAGTTCCTGTATACAATACATATCACTCCGGTTCACATTTAACAGAGATAACTATCGCCGGGGGGGCGGATTACATGGAACATATCTAATATAATGAATGGATAATCTATAATGAAGTATAATCTAATTATGAAACAACTAAGATCAAACTTAACCTAAAGCCCAAACCAGCCCTACTCCTTGCGGGGCCGAGCCTGCCGCCTGCTCCCTGCTCCCAAAAATGCCCTGTATTGGCTGGAATACCAAAAATAGAGGCTGGAGTTGGCGTTGGTGTCGTCCCCTCCCTCACCCCTCACTCCTTGGTCTGATTTACTTTTTACCCAAAAGTCAACCTCCGGAATCTCCCTCCTTCCCCCACCCCAATTCTAACCCCTCCACCCTTGCTTTACCTTATCTTTCTCTTTTTCTTCAGCCTCATTTGCGGTAGCCTCCTACTACAACCCGGGCCCCGATGCTTCTGGCATAGTTAAGCATTTTCTCTACAAAAGTAGGCTTCCACCGTAGCACAGATTATCCGGCCACACAAAACCGGCTAACTTTAGACCTGCTCAGAAGCAGCTAACCTAGCCAGATGTACCCAATATTCGGTGAGCCTGACTTCAGTTCCGGGAAAACTCTTGAACACCGGACACAGCCAGCATGGATTTACCCATGAGAAGACTTGCCTCACAAATTTCCTACACTTTTATGAAGGAGTGAAAAAACACGTGGCAAAGGTGAACCGGTAAATGTAGCGTATTTTGATTTTCAGAAGCTGTTCAAAAAAGTTCCACTGTGAGAGGCTTCTAAGAAAACTAAAAAATCATGGGATAGGAGGCGATGTCCTTTTGAGGATTGCAAGCTGGTTAAAAGACAGGAACAGAGAGTAGGATTAAATGGTCTGTTTTCACACTGGAAAAAGGTAAACAGTGGCGTGCCTCAGGGTTCAGTATTTGGACCGGTGCTTTTTAATATATTTATAAAAGATCTGGAAAGAGGTACAACGAGTAAGGTGATCAAATTTGCGGATGACACAAAATTATGCAGCGGATTGTAATAAATTGCAGGAGGACCTTGCGAGACTGGAAGATTGGGCTTCCAAATGGCAGATGAAATTTAATGTGGACAAGTGCAAGTGATTTAAATAGGGAAAAATAACCCTTGCTGTAGTTACACGATTAGGCCGATTCAGAACAGTGCGCTCAGCCAAGCGCACTGTTTAACCTCCCTTTGGCCGCACGTTTTAGATGCGTTGTTATTACCCCTTATACTGTAAGTTATCCGTCTAAATGGGTTTTGAATATCTACCCCTTTAAGTTTAGTTAGCTCCTCACAAACACACTGTTCCAAAAATTGTTTGCGGTTTACCTCACTTTCAGTCTTATTTGTTTTTGTTTTATATAGTCCTGTTCCAGGCCCTTCCATAGTGAACACCGAACAGAAATATTTGTTGAGAAATTTTGTGTTTTCCTCATCAGCCTCCATCTATTCCTCCCCTTCACCTTTGAGCCTCACAATGCTGCTTTTGCACTTCGTTCTATCACTGACATATCTAAAAAAAAAAATCTCCCCCTCATTTTATCATATTTGCTATTTTTTTGTTGTATTTGAATTTTCATATTCCTGACTACTTTCCCTTAATTTTTCCAGATATTGTCTCCTGTCTTCCTCTTTCTGTGATCTCTTGTAGTTTATGAATGCTCACCATTTCTCCCTTACCTTTTCAGCTACTTCTTTAGTAAACCATAATGGTTTCTTTCTCCTCTTCCCTTTATTTTCATTTCTAACAAAAAGATTAGTTGTCTTTATGATATTTTCTTTCAGTTTTGTCCACTGCCCTTCTACTTCCCCTAGATTTTCCCGTCCAGCTAACGAGTCCTTGAGGTACTCCCCCATTTTGAGAAAGTTAGTTTTCTGAAGTCTAGGACCCTTGCCTTAAAATGAACCTTCATCTCTTGCGTCCTAATATTGAACCACTCAATCCGGTGGTCACTGACTTCCAGATGATCATCCACTACAACATCAGAGATATTGTCCCCGTCAGTAAGCACAAGGTCCAGTATCGCCCCCTCCCATGTGGGTTCTGTTACCAGTTGACAGAACAGTTCTCCTTGCAGAGAATCAAGGAACTCCCTGCCTCTAGAACAGTGGTTCTCAACCAGTGTGTCGCGACACACTAGTGTGTCGCCAAGAACATGCAGGTGTGTCGCCACACTTCCCAGTCCCCCGCTGACCCAGCTGCTCCCCGGTCCTCCTCCGCCCGGGCTTAAAATGCTGTCAGCCTGGGCAGAATGCGGCAGGACAGCTGAAGTCAGCGGCACTGGCATGGTCTTTTCTTCCCGCCCCCCCCCCCCCCCCCCCCGCGGGCCCGGAAGAGGAAATCGTGAGCAGTGGGTGTGTGCGCGGGAAGAAGAGACCATGCTAGTGTGGTCAGCGTTGGCCCGAAGAACAGAAGAGAGGCGCGGCCTGAGGGATGAGCAGCGCGGCTCGGAGAAAAATAAAGAAGAACGTCAACCCCCGCGGCCGATGGGACTCCTTTCTCTGTGAGGGCTGAAAATGAAGGAGGTTAGGGTTGGGAGTAGGCTGCTGCTGCCGCTAGTTCCGGGGAGGGAGGGAGAGAGAGTGAATGAGCAAGCATGTGCGTTTGAGATCTGGTGTGTGTGTGAGTGAGATAGCATGTATGTGAATGATTGAGAGCCTGTACATGTGAAAGAGAGTATGTCTGTGATTGAGAGCCTGCCTGTGAGAGAGAGAGCATGAATGTAAGTTTACCATTGGGAACCTGTATGTGTAAGTTTGTGATTGAAAACCTGTTTGTGTGAAAGAGTATGTGTGTATGATTGAGATCCTTTGTGTGTGAGAGAGATCATATGTATGTATGATTAAGAGCCTGTGTGTATAAGTAAAAGAGAGACCATGTGTGTCTGTGTGTGATTGAGAGCTGGTTTAGGTGAGGGAGCATGTGAGTATGTGATGAGAGCCTGTGTGTAAATGAGAGAAAGAGAGAGAGCATGTTTGTAAGCATGTGAATGAGAGTCTGTGTGTGAGAGAAAAAGACAGCATGTATGTGTGTGATTGAAAGCCTGTGTGTGTAAGCGTGAAAAGATAGACAGCATGTGTGTAAATGTGTAATTAAGAGCCCGTATAAGTAAGTGAAAAAGCATATGTATATGTAAGTGACTGAGAGCTTGTGTGTATAGGTGTGTAATTGAGAGCCAGTGTGAGAGAGAGCGCTGGTATGTGACAGAGAGAGGAGAAAGGTCCAAGAAACCACCCCTTCTCCTGCTAATTCAGAACAATCTCTGGACACCCGGATATCAATCGTTCCCAGGTATGCAGAACAAAAAAAATTTTGTATCCTTATTTTTCATTACTGGGTCTTTGTGTCTGCTATTTCGAAATATTTTATTGGTATCTAGAAATTTTTTATATGAGTTTTTAATTATTGGCTATTCCATTCATCAGCTGTTTTGAAATAATCTGTTCTTTTTGTTAGTATGATTTTACTGCTACTGATTTTATATTACTTGATTTGTTTTATAAGGATGGGTGATGTTTCTTTTTTCCTTTATTACACTGCATACAGAGACTCTGGCTTGTTGCAGTTTCCAATTCAGTTTTTGTCTGCATGCTTCTAGTTATGCGTTTTGGTCTCTTTATTCTTTGTTAGGTGAGGGTCAGCACATGTGATTCAGGTGAGGTTTTCTGCTGGCGTGTAGTTTCTGTGTAGGGCTCTATAGCAGCCTGGCTTGGTCCGTTTTCCTAATAGGAGCTGTATTGGTGTCTTAAGGCCTGGTGTAATATTTTCAGTGTTGCCTTTTCTTAGGTAAGGTGGTTACTGTTTAAGTGCTGGAAATTGGTGCTGTTTTGGTGTGGGATGTTTACTATTTATGCAATTTCTGTTCAGACAGAATACGTATCTTTTCCTTGTGTCATTTTAAACAATAAAAATAATTACCGGACCTTTACTTTTTATTTCCGCCGTAAATTGTAATGAGCAGTGTGTTATACATGTGAGCATGGCCTGTCAGGTGTGTCACGATGGGAAAAAGGTTGAGAACCACTGCTCTAGAAGATACAGCAGTTGGGATGTCCAAAACATCTGGAAGATTAAAATCCCCTAGCAGCAGCACCTCCCCTTTCACAGCAATCCTGTGAATAACCTCCATTAAATCTCTGTCTTTCTCCTCTGTCTATGATGGTGGTCTGTATAGTACACCAATATAAATAGATGTTCCATTCCTTCTTTTCAGATTAACGCACGGTGTCTCCTTATCTCGCAAACCGCATTATGCTGTTGCTTTAATACTGTTCTTTATATATAATGCCACGCCTACTTTGTTCTGCTCGTGGACCCCTGGGCCGAGGGGGAAGTTGGCGCCACCTGTGGGGAGGAGTCCCACAGCCCCCCACCATCAGCTGGTGAAGCTGAAAAGGAGCAGAGACCCCGCTGGAGCTTCACCACTACCAGCCCAATTTCCCCTCAGGTTGAGCCCTTCTGTACTGGGGCCGGCTGGACTTATGCTGGGTCTCTGAAAATCCCAGTGGAGTGGTGACGCTAGCTGGAGCCAGGAGCGGGGTCCGGATACTAACGAGGGTTAGAGCAGTCGGCAGTTCTGGGGCCGGGGTTCTGGCACGGGTTGAGGCTGGCGGAGAATCTCATGGTTGGTTATCCAGACAAGGGTCATGACAGGCGGCAAATCTCATGGTCACTTGTCCAGGCAAGAGTCGTGGCAGGCAGCAAATCTCAAGGGCGATATCCAGGCGAAGGTCAAGATATGAAGATAGTTCAAGATGCAGGAACTCAGGAACACTCTCCTGGGAGGATCAGGAGCAAGGAGCCAAGAAGTCTGTAGGCCAGACCTTGCCTTAAATAGGATGGGTCACTGAATCAGGAGGGAGGAGCTGTGGCATATTCTCGCCGCGGTCCCTTTAAATTTCAGAAGGCGGCATGCGTGCGCACCTAGGGCACCCAGGGGGGAAGAGGAGCCCAGGACGGCGTTCGGCCATGCATCTGCAGGAAGCAGCACCAGAAGAGCTGGCTGCGTCAGTCTGGCGGGGAGCCTGTGAGGAGGAGCTGTGTTGGCAGCGGCTTCCCGCCGTCACCAGCATCCCAAGACCTGTCTGAGCTATGCCGCTACACGGGTGAGTACTTGAAGCAGGTCACAGCCCTCCGAGACTTAGTTTTTGGGTACTTGCCAGGTTCTTGTGGCCTGGATTGGCCACTGTTGGAAACAGGATGCTGGGCTTGATGGACCCTTGGTCTGACCCAGTATGGCATTTTCTTATGTTCTTATGTTCTAATGTAACATCCTCCTTTCCTTTCTACCATTCCTTCCTGAATAAATTGTAGCCAAGTATAACTATATCCCAGTCATGGTTTTCCATGTACCAGGGGTCCATGACAACCACTATATCTAAATCTTTTTTTTTTCCATTACTGCCTCTAGATCTGGGACTTTATTCCCCATACTATGAACAAAAGTGGACATAGCTTTCCAAATATTGCCTTTTTTTCCCCATACTTCCCATTTCTAATGAGTATGTAATCTTTTACTTACCATAGGGTGTTGTTCACCCATCCCCGATGTCTAGTTTAAAGCCCTCCTCTGTAGGTTTGTCATTCTGTGTTGAAAGATGCCGTGCACCTTCTTTGACAAGTGAATCCCATCTCTTCTCAGCAATCCTTGAAATATCATCCCATGAGCCAGGAAACCAAAACGATCACGTCAACACCATCTATGCAGCCATTCATTTATCTCCAGAATATGAGCTTGGGCCTTTATGTATTACATGATATTAAAATATTTACAATAACAAAACAAAAGGAAGAGTATAAACTACAACCAGAAATCAGCATGAATGTGCACTATTGACCTCTGCGTACTTACATAATTGATGCACATAGATAGGTTATACAGAGATGAGGTAGATTACAAGTAAATAAGGAATCCAATGAGTATAAATTGCATATATATACAGTATAGTTAAGAAGTAAGTTAAACTTCAGTGGTGTGAGAAATATTAAAAAACAGTTAGAGGTAACCAGGAATTGGGTGAACCTTGTACAGATGAGCCAATTGCATATGAAGAGCAGCTCACCTATGTCTCAGTGCAGGTATGCCTTCAGGTGCTACATCTTGCCATATATCTTACTGCAGCCTGGAATATAGCAGCTGTGCAGGCCATTGTGGGCTAGTCTGGCTCCAGCCAGCCTGAGCCACTTGGCATCCTGTCAGTTGGGGCAGTCACAAGTGGCCTGGCCCGAGTAGTGATGGGTGGAGCAGGCCGAAGTGGTAGCAGGACTTGTGACTGTGGCAGCAGTGGCGGCAGCTGTCAAGTCTAGGTAGGAGGAGGGCAGCATGGGCTTCAAGGCCTTCTGTGTGAGCAGGTGCTGTCCGACACTAGAGAGCAGGTGGGAGGTGCCAGAGCCCAGGGCCATGGAGTTGAAGGTTGAGTGTGTGAGTGAGCTGAAGTTCGGGCTATAGGTGTCCAGCTGTTGGGAGCACTGCAGCCCATGGGCCAGGCTATGCATCTCAAGCCAGAGGCCCGTCACCACCACCATGCCATACATGACCCAGCAGCAGGAGGCACCATTCATCACCTCGCTAGATAGGCCAAAGTAGAAACCTGACTTATGCTCAAACTCATATGGGTACGCCATGCTCACGTGTGTACAGGCCCTCAGCCACCGATCTGTCACCTTGGAGATGAAAGCCCATCACCACTGCTATCCTGCGAGGAGGAGAAAGAGGAGGAGAGGCAGCCACCCTACTATTTGAGGCGTGGGAAAAAAGTGTGCCGTAATCGCTGCTGAAGCCCAATGAAGTGGGCAAGATGGAGGCCAGGCAGAAGATGCTGTTCTTGGTCCTTGGCCAGCCAACTGAAGGTCTGGCTGATGGTTTCTTAGAACCCCCCAGCTAGAGCCCAGGATGCAGAGTATTTCCAGAGGTGGAAACCCTCCCTGGCAAAGACTCTGGCCTTGGCCAGACTACTCAAGGGGCTAGTGTTGCTGATCTTATTGTAAGTGGCTGCCATCATGGCCAAGGAAGTGTCTCCAAATCTTGGTTCTTGGCCATGCTGGACAGTGGTGGATGACTCCCCCTTGCAAACAGCCATGGGCTCTTTGCTGGGCTCACTCAATAGTGGCTGACTTGGGAAGTGGAAGACCCAAATCTTGGATACAATCAGTACACAGCACTACCATTGAGCCTCTGGGTTGGTCTTACATTGATTGTTCTCTGGTAAAAAAAAATGTTTAAAAAGCGGTGTTATCTGATGCCTCTAAAATTACTCAAAGTAAAGCTAAAGCCATTTTGGGAATGTTTTCTCGTGAGATTTCCATTAAGGCCATTTTTTTTTTCCTGAAGTGTATTATTAACTATTAAGGAAATATGTTTGTGTTTTTTCAAACCTGCCTATTTTAAATTTATTCTTCATGATAAGCCTGCAAGAGATTCCTCCACTCCCCCATATTGATTGAACTTAGGTAGTTTGTCCATCAGTTCTAGAAATGTATGTAAGGTGAGTTTGTTTAGATATACTTGGGTGGTGGGGGGCGGAGTTAAGATGGCCGCCCGGTAGAGCAGTGCGCTGTTTTGAGCTCCTGAGCCAAGTAATTTTTGCTTGCTGATTAATTTTCTTGGTATGGGGAGAAAGCGTAAACCGCGGGGAGAGCCTTACCCTGCTGTCTCCTCCGCGTCGACGCCAATCTCCGGCCCTATGGACGCCCACATCGTGCGCAGAGATGAGCAAGCGGGAGGAACTCAGCCACTGGAGAGTTGTGGAGAAGAAGTTGAGCTCCCCTCTCTCCCAGGCTCTATGTCACCTTTTCGCCCCGCTGAAGGAACGTCACCGGTAAATCCTGCCAAGGAGAGAGTTGCTACAAGGCCAAGGGAAACGCCGCTAGACCAAGGCGTCGAAGGGCAGAGCCCAGCAGGGCTCGGAGGAGCAACGGCCTCGGCAGACGCTCCAGGGTATATCGGTGAGCAGACCGGCGTTGAAAGAGAATCAGCTTTGGAAAGACAGGCTGGAGCTGCTGCAGAAATCCCTATTATGAGTATACTTCCAGTGGTAAGACCTTTAGAATTTACTTTGGAGACCATTTGGGAAACTATAGTAGAAATGAGAACCTCTATTTTACAACAAGTTAATCCCATTAATGTTAAAGTTAACCAGCTGGAAGGAAATATGAAAGTATTAAGCAACACTACTAAAGAGCTGGAACATCAAATTGCGATGAATAGACAACAAATATCTGGAATACAAACAGTACATTCAGTGATGATAAAGGAAAGAACCACTAAGGCAATGAAAGTGGAGAATTTGGAGAATTTAATTAAAAATAGGAATCTGAGGTATATTAATTTCCCCCAGGTTCCTTTAATTTCTCCCAGAGACATGTTTAAGAGATATTTATTGGAAGTTTTACAAATAGATGAAAATGCCATACCACCGATTACCAAGGTTTTTTTTCTACCTAAGTCTAGAAGACTACAGGAGCAATCGGAAGGGGCTTTACCATCTGAGCCTATACAGAATCAATCACTGAATATCTCAAATATTCTGGAGACTTCAGATTCAGATTTGGCAATACCAGCAACGTTGATAGTGACGCTTGCATTGGAACATGATAAGGAATGGTTGCTTCGATTAGGTCTTCGTCATAGGACTAAAATATTTCTTCATTGCAATATTAGAGTCTTTCCGGATATATCGCGGGAGACACAAAAAAGGAGGAAGGCTTTCTTGTTATTAAGGCCTCAGGTCTTACAAATTGGGGGGGCTTATTACTTAAAGTTCCCATGTAAATGTATATTAAAGTATAATAACAATACTTATATTTTCTTTGATCCCCCCCAATTGACGCAGTTTCTAATAGGGAAGAATGCGGTGACACCAGCTTCACCAAGTATAGCTGTTTCCAGTTCCTCTGTATCTATCAAGCATATTTTCTTATGTTACTGTAGTAAAATAATTATTTTCTACATTTCTTTAAGTTGAGTATACTCTGTCCCCCCCAATATTTGAGGACTTTATACAGTGATAAGTAAGAGTGTATTTCCTGGATTGGTAATTGTTTTGAGTATAAATTTGTTATCTCTGTATTTTCTTTCAAGATATAATCTTGTCAAATTCTTAAAATGCATAAAGATAAAATAAAATAAAAAAAAAGATATACTTGGGTGGTGACCTTGAAACAAATGTTTATATAATGTAATTATATTTATTTCGTGCAAATACAAAATTAATTCCTTCAGATATGAATAAATAATCATTTAATACAAAGCCTTTATATTTGATAATAGATTATCTTTTTTCCCCATCTCCAAAGTATATATTTAATTATTTCAACAATTATTTGTAAGTCTTGTGCTTGTTTGGTTTAGAAGTTTATTTGTGCCAATGAGATTAAATCAACAGGACTTGGAAAAACAGGAACCAAGGAGGTTGCAACATAGTAATATTATAAATGACATCAAGTAAAGACTAAAATGGTCTATCCAGTTTGGCCAGTTGAGATTTGGCCACTTTGCGAGGATGTGCTTACAAATTCCCATAAGAAACCAACTCCTTCCTCCTCCAAATCTTTTTCCTTGCCCTCTCAACTCTTGTCCTATTACTGCCCCTCGTATTCGTCCCATGCATGACCAAAATCTGTCACCATGATGGCCTCTGCCTCCTTCGCTACTAGGCCATTTAAGGATTTATCATCTTTGACTTTGCTCCTTCTAAAACCAATATTTAAGTCAACAACCGTGCCCCTTTCTCTGTCTTATTACCAAATTTTTAAAATATATCCCTCTCTAGGATACTAGGGCTCCAGGTGAATATAGCAGCACAGATATCTGCATAGCAGCGCTCTCCCAGAGTCCAGGGGCAGGTTGGCACACCGCTGAAGAAGCAGGACCCTCAGGCCACACAGGTGGCAGTGGTGCGGGGCTGGTGGGATCAACACCATGGCAGGGGTGGTGGTGGTGCAGGCTGGAGCTGGCCTACGTCGGGGCCAGCATCAGAAAGCCTGGTGGGGGTTTCCCAGGACCCACCAAATGAAGAAAACATAAGCAAGAGGACGTAGGAAGGCTGGGAGGACTTCCCAGGTCCCACCAGCAGAAGAGAAGGTGGGAAGGGTAGGAAGGGGCAAGGGTGAGTTAGAAGGGAAGAGAGGGATGAGTGGAGAGTTAGTGAAAGGATAGCAAGGGAGGGATTGAGGACAAATGGAAATATTAGGAAGAAAGGGTGCATCTCCCCCTCACACACTTCCCTTCACCTCCAGCTGCCCAGACATACAAACCCCATCCCCACATCCCTCACCTGCACCACTACTACCACCCCCATGCATGCACACACGTATACACACACACACACAAGGGAGGAGAGAGGGTGACGTACAGTGTGAGGGGAAAGGCGGGAACAAAGTGGAGAGTGCAAGGGTAAAGATTGCAGGGGGGAAGCGAGTGCACACATGCCCCAGGACAGCCACTCTTACCCACACCCTTTCTCTATTCCTCTTCCAGCACATACACCCTGTACACCACCACAACTCCTCCCTCCCCCCAGCCCCCCCCCCCCCCCGACACACACATAAATGGAAAATGGTGGATGCATGTGGAGAGTGTCAAGGGGAGAGCATGCCCAGCACTCTATGGAATATACTGTTCCTGAACCAAATGCTAAGCACACAATCAGCAATTTCTACGTGAAATTGCATAGTTACTTGATATCTATCTATCTATCTATCTATATATATCTATATACACACACACACACACACACACACACACACAGTATACTAGGGGATGTGTCCCTGCTTGCTTTGCTCGCCAACCCTGCCAGTTGGTTCTCTGCTCTAAATTCCTTGTTCATGCCTCGGTGGAAAGTTCATGCTGGATAAGGCAAGTGACTTTTAATAAAAGAGAGAACGCTCTAGAATTCTTTACCACACCCCTCCTTTTCCCTCCCTTGACTGAGTGTGCATGGATGTTAAGGGAATACCCAAAAAAGAGGTGATAATTTGCATGGGAACTTCAAAAAGTGAGTTTTATGACTCCATCAGCCGGATGTATACATTATCGCTGTCTTATGCGCGCTCTATCGGGAGTGGAGGAATGGGGGTAGGTGTCTGTGTGTGGGGGAGAATTCAGCGGAGAAGGTGTAGGTCAGGATTGCAGAGGGTGTGAAGGTAGGGGGTTGAGGATGGTGGTGGTGTAGGAGATGGAGGTACAGGTGAAGGTGGGGTATATGGTGATGGGTGGAGTGCATGTATGTGATGGTGTAGGTGGTATGTGTTGTTGGGCTGGTGTGGGGCTGTATGGTGTGTGATGCTTAGGCACTTTTCCTTCTTGCACACTCCATGTTCACCCCTATTCCTACCCTCCCCACCTGTCTGGGAATGGTGTGTATGTATTTTGGTTGTCTGTAGTGGATGTGTAAGTGGTATCAGAAGGTGAGTGGAGAGTGAGTGTGTGCAGGTGTGTGTGAGTGTGTGTTAGGGGAGGAAACCCACTCCTATTTTCCACCCACCCTCCCTCCTCCCTTGCACAAATATGTGGGTGCATGTACACTTTCTCTCTCTCCCCCACTGCACTCTCCATTCTCCCCTCCTCCCGTGTGTTGGGGGGTGAAAGGATATGTGTGTGTGTGTGTGTGTGTGTGTGTGTGTATGTGTGTTATGTGACTGGTGCAAATGGTATTAGGAATGAATTGGATGTGTGTACATGTCTAGAGGGAGTTAGCTGGGTGGGTGTATGTGCTCTCTCCCCCTCACATTTTCTACTTTGCTTCTTCACCCATCTCTTCCCCTGGGTATGTGGGCTGTGTGTATCCTTTACGGGGTTGGTATGAGTAACTGGTTTGTGTCAGGAAATAACTGAAGGTATGTGCGGTGGCAGGGAGTGGCTGGGCATGTGGGGTGTGCATGTTAAGGAGAGGCTGGGCAGGTGATGTGTGTGTGGGGGAGCGTTGAGGTGGGCAAATGTAAGGGGCGTTGGGTGTGTTGAGAGTGCAGGGGTGGGGATGGAGGTGCATATGCACTCCCCTTTGTGCACCCCCCTTTGTGCATCCCATAGTGTTACCCATTCCCCATGTTCTTTTATATCCCTTGTTAACAATATCCATATTTATTTATTTATTTATTTATTTATTGGGGTTTTTTATACCGAATGTTCCTGTATAATATACATATCACATCGATTTACAAGGAAAAAAAACTGTTGCCTGGTTGGCGGTTTATATTGAACAGTTAACGATTAACAATTATTTGCTGAACAATTAACAGGAACATATTATAAATGTTTAATGTATTTGACAAAGGAAACACATGATTTCCTGCATTTTTTGTTTGAATGTAAACCGATGTGATATGTAAAATCGAACACCGGTCTATAAAAATAAGTAAGTAAATAAATAAATAAATAAATAAATAAAATATGTGTGCATGATAAAATGAGGGTGTGTGGAGAGTGTGTGTGTGTGTGGAGTGGGAATGTGCATGGAAAGATGGATTGGGTGTGGTGTGGGTTGTGGGTGCATGCAAGTGTGGGTACATGTGAATGTGTGGGGTGGGGGTGCGTGCATGCCTATGTGGGGTGGGAGAGTAGGGTGTGTGTGCATAGGAGGTCAGTGGAGAGTGGAGGATGGAGGTGTTGAAGGGGGAGATGTGCACTCTTCCCCCCTCACTTCCTTCTCAATCCCCCACTACCCTTCTCTTTCCTTCCCTTCCACTTTCCCATTCCTCCCCTCCCCAACCCCCTCCCACTCCTCCCTTCTCATTGCTTCCCCTCCCTTCATTGATCCCCCTCCCTCAGCCTCCTCCACTTTCACTCTCCCACTACATCATCCTCCCTTCCTCCCTCCTCCTTTCCCCCTGCTCCACCTGCTCTGGCCCTCTCCTTTCTTCTCCTTCTAGTCCCCTCCCACCTTAGGCTCTGAAGTAATTTTAGTGCTCTGGTGGGGCCTGAGAATCTTCACCAGCCCTTCTACTGCCTGCTGCACCTTCTTTGTCTCCTGCACTCTACCTTACAATTCACAAAGAATTTTAATTCTTCAAGAAGATGATGTGACAACCAGTGTTCTACCAGCAAAGCCTGGGTTTTACCTGACCTAATACAGCTTTTATGTTCTAAAATGTGTGTTCGAACCTGAAGTTGCATTTGTCCTACATAAAGTAGCTGACATAGATACACTATTGTATATTGAACTGGGGCTGCTTGATAAATTCAGTGTTCTGAATTGAGAATTTTAATGCATGAGGGCACACTGAGCACTTCCCCCATGTTCTAAATATATATTGAGAGAGTCACGTTGCAGTGTGTATACTCTCTGTACAGGCGGTATGGTCCCACTTCAGCTGAATTATTGAGAAGGGATACCACATCCACTTTCAACCTTAAGAGCCAATACAATACATATACAGGCTAATTTTAAAATGAGCGTGCATGCGCCCATGCATGCATGTATCGGCATGCGAGCAGAGATATGCTGAAATTTTAAATCATGCACACACTTGAGCATGTATGATTTACAATATGCCCACCACGTGTAAGTATGCTCTTCAGTTTAAGAAGTTACTTGAGCAAACTTATTTCGCATATCTTCCATTGGACTTTGCCGGCTTTAACGTGCACATGCATGTAGGAGGATTTTTAAACATGCTTAAACAAGGGACATTCCCAGTTTTTCCAATGAGTCCGCCAGTTTGCCCAATCTCGAGGTCATCCAGGCCCTCTGGTCCTTCATCCTGCATGCTCCCCAAGTTGACCCAGATCACTCACCCTGTCATGTAAGCTCTGAAATGCGAGATCCACACACTTACTCATCAGAAGCAGCAGTAAAGTTACGCGGCTAGAAGGCTGCCACGTGCTGTGGCCTCCGGTTTTAAAATATGGGTTTAAGCATTTAACAGTTGTCACCATCCCGGAGCGCCCATGCCCCATCCTTTTTCCGCCCTCTCATTTTTTTTGCTTGTGCATGCAGATATATGCACATAAATCGTGGCTTTTAAAATTCACGTTGCTCACATGCAGCCCACGTACGTGCGAATATGGGCAGTTTTGCGTGAGCAATGCTTTTAAAATCAACCCCACAGGTTTTTGCCTTTGGCATATGTGGGAAGGTGCCGCTTCAGATGAACTGTCAGAAAGGGATCATTATATATATATATGAGTCCCCATAGGGAACGCGCATGTATATGTTTTTTTGCCCCAAGGCCTTTCTGGACGTCAGTTTCGGTTTCAAAGCGTGCCCAATGAACAGATAAAAGATAAGCCTGCTATAATTAAAATAAGAATTTAAAGAGGTGTTTGTTTGGGGGATCTTTCTTAAGAACAGAGGTTTTACGGTTGAAAAATAAGAATTAAATCTATGCATTTTTATTTTAGATGTTTATTCATACTAAAGTTCACAGGAGATGCCTGTAAGTAATGAGATGGGAAGACCTTATAAGATGAGATATCAAATTTAGGGCCTCATTTTCCAAGGAGTTACCATGCTAACAGCAGTTAATGAATGCAAATTTTTAATTTTGTATTCAGGGGGTGGAGTTGGGGCAGAGCAGATGTAAAGGAGGGAGGATTTATTGTGTGCCGAGAGAGTGAGAGAGAACGAGAGAGAGCCTTGCCATAGTGTCCCCTCCCTAGACAGGTATTTGTATCCCTATGGGAGGCCCACCTAGTAACTCAAGGTGAGGTTTACGTATTAGTGTAGGGGGTTAGGGGCCACTTTCACATTCAACGTGAGACGTACGAACAGAACAGTGGTCTCTTGTGAAGATTTGATGACCTACGGCATGAGGAAACTCACCCAAAGATGAGATTTGGGCAATGTTCTCTCAACCTAGCTTGTTGTTACCCAGGTAGAGAGTCCATCAAGCTAGGTTGAGAGAACATTGCACAACTCTCATCTTTGGGTGAGTTTCCTCACTCCCTAGGTCATCAAATCTTCACAAGAGACCACTGTTCTGTTCGTAGGTCTCACGTTGAATGTGAAAGTGGCCCCTAACCCCCTACACTAATACTTAAACCTCACCTCGAGTTACTAGGTGGGCCTCCCATAGGGATACGAATACCTGTCTAGGGAGGGGACCCTATGGCAAGTCTCTCTCTCTCTCTCTCTCTCTCTCTCTCTCTCTCTCTCTCAATAACATCCTTTTGCATAGCTGATAGTGTAATTTGCAATACACATGCTTATTAGCATAAGGTACACCCCTTTTTGGTATTGCATGCGATACCAATGCGATATTGGAAAATGAGGCCTTTAAATAGGAAGTTTATCTTGGTTTTCTATTCATAGCCTCTGGAATTGGGGATAACACAAAGACTTTGTTATATAACAGAGGCTTTATGGTTTTTTACAGATACATTGTGATAAAAGAATGCAGAGACAAACTGTGAAGTTCTAATTGAGAAACAGATTGGAGAGGTGAAAAAACAAGATTGATTCATTGAAACTTAGGCATCCCTACCTCCATTGACATGCTATGACACAAACAGGCCGATGCAGTACCATGCGCTGTTCACAGCTCACGGCTCAAAACACGATTGGACTTGCCTTTTGGACACACGTCCATAACCCTCGATGCAAAACGAGGGTTAGAGCAATCCAATCGAGCGCGTAGGTACTAGCGCTCATCACATGTAAATTCATGTTAATGAGGCAATTACCTATTTCCCCAGATGCAAAAAAAAAAAAAAATGTGAGCCCGACGCGCACATTAATACCTGCCCA
This sequence comes from Rhinatrema bivittatum, assembly GCF_901001135.1. Classification (NCBI taxonomy): domain Eukaryota; kingdom Metazoa; phylum Chordata; class Amphibia; order Gymnophiona; family Rhinatrematidae; genus Rhinatrema; species Rhinatrema bivittatum. The sequence goes on along the minus strand of NC_042617.1, from coordinate 293,751,897 downwards.
GAGCAGTTGTTAATTTTTGAGGCAGAAAATACTGCTTTTCTGTTCCTTTTTTCTGTTCCTTTGACTTAATATCATTGCGATATTAAGTCTGAGAAACCGGTATAGGAGAATTTTTTTAAAAAGTGTGTCGGCAGTCAGGTTAGGAAAAGGGACGCTCATAAAATTGAGTGTCTATTTTTGTAACCGGCTGACAGACACCTCTCCTGAGCGCCCACTGCTAGGGAGGCGTTAGGGACTCACAATTTCCCCTTAGAGCTTGCTTTTGACTGCTGCACCCGATTTAAATATTAAATCAGGCACCCGGGAGAGGTGGATCGGCACCCGTTAAGGGACCGGGCGCTCAGTCATGAGCGCCCGTTTAATGCACACCAATGTTGCATTGGCCTGAAAGTGGGTAATCATAAAGAACTATATTTCAGTTATCAAGTCATGTTTCTGATCGTGCCACAGTTAGGACTGATATAGAATACCCACTGAACAGCACTGAAACAAAAGCTCCTTGTTGGGGTTTAGATGAGATATCTGAATGTTGTTCTAACGAATAGAGAGAGAGAACTTTTGCATTAAGTTGTGTATGATAAACACAACTAGATGTATTTTGCAGATACAAAGTGGTGTATGTAAAATATACTCAAAAGGAACACTGCTTTTATTATTATTATTATTTATTTCTTTTGTATACCGACATTCGATCGAGATATCACATCGGTTTCCAGGTAACAGGTTGAATAGGGCGAGATCTGCCCTATTTTACATTTAACAAGATAACAATTGATTAAACTATTGAAGTAAAAAACATTGTAACATATGAATACAAATGAATGGGAGTATAATTTGTAGCATCTAACCTATATACAATATATACAGTTTGAATGTGTGTGTATGCAAGATGTTTTGTGTGTGTATGCAAGATGTTTGGTGAGTAGGTGGTATGATTGTGGGTGAAAGGAGATAGTTTTTTTTATTGGTAGTATGCTTGTGGTTTGAGGTTTTTATTATTTTGGTTGATTTATATTAAAGTATATATTTTGGCATGCCTCTATAGTATGTTTTTGGTATATTTTATAAAAAGAACTTATTGATTGGACAAAATCGTGATACATACAATAATAAAGATACATAAAATTTTGTTCAAATCCCTTTACTGATTTGGATTACAGTGCAAATCACACCAAAGCAAGTAGTTTAAAGGACATAAATTTCAATCTGACGTACTATGTCATTAAAATATTAGGGAAGAAACTCATTGGGTCTAAGGAACAGTGCGCCAAGCTTCAGTTATTTCACAGCATATCCAATGATATGAGGACGTGCAGGGTTCCATTTTAAGGGAGCGTCGATGTGCCGTAGTTTGAGCTCTGAGAATTTGGCCTCTTCGATGTTCTTCCATGTTTCCCGTGTCAAGTGGCACCCGCTTAGCAAATGTAGCCAGGTTGGCTGATAGACTTGTTGGAAGAAACAGCTCCAGCTGGAATGATGTGCAGCCACGTGTTCCAAGAAAAAGAAACCTCCACCCTAGGAAATAAAATTGAGACACTTTAGGAATGGAAGCACCAACATTAATGAAACTGATATGTTACACATGCTTTCAGTTTAAGCCCAAACTGAGGCATACAGTGATCCTCCTACTTTTCTGGCCCAGAGGCACAGCAATGGATGGGCTTTGGGGGTGGGGGGCACTGGACCCTCATTTTTGGCTTAGGCTCCCACCCCCTAGCAGCAGGGTCACATCCCAGCTGAGTTAGCCTCTTAAAGGTGCAGAAGTTAAAGAGTCTGGAAGCAGTGGAATCATTGCTAGCCTATGATTGCTATATGCCTTTAAGGAGGCTAACTTGAATGGGAAACATCACTGCCCTTGGGCTAGACCTGTAAAGCTTGAGACCAGCAAAGTCTTTGTTTACTTTTGGCAGGTAAATATATACCTCCCCCCACCTCCTTTCAGCTCCTTCAAAGTTCAGGAATGCCTGGCCTGGGTGGGAGCTTATTTACATAATTGCTTTACAGCAGCCTGAGCATTAACACTGGTATAAAGCAGTTAATTGTAAGCCAGAGAGAAAGTAAAGAAACAGAAGACAGAGTGTTGCTACTACAGTGAAGATCCACATAGGAGGGGTAAGAGATGGGAGTGAGGTGGAGGGTTGGCCACAGTGCCCAACCATGTTTTCCCTGGGAACCCCCCCACCCCCCAAAAATGTAGTTCTGGCCAAGACCCTGCTCTGATCAAGCAGTCAAACCTATTCTTTTACTCCCTTGTTTCTCACAATTTGTAGAAAATTACTTTCAAGAGTATTATTTTAAGGTCCAACTGAAAGGTGGCCATCAGCATACATCTCATATTTAATCAGGCCATGCCTCTGCTCCTGCATTAAGGCCTGTCAATTCCTACAGGCTAAATACCAATGAAGACACTGGATAACAGAGAGAAAGAAGCATGGCAGCCCCATATCTTGGCAAACCTGACCAAGATAAAAAAAACAGTAAAAGAAAGAATATTCCTAAGGAAGAAATAGAGCAAACTTCTTCCAGGAATGAAAATAAACATTATAACAAATGATTTGGATGTCTCGAGGAGGCCTGGTTGCTGGAAAACAATAGTTTAAGGATTTAGTTTTATTATCAAACTTCATTGCACCTGCTATAAAACCCTTAGCTGAGTTGGGCGATGGCCACATGAATACTAAAATCAGGAGTGCTATCTATAGGTGAGCTCATCAAGGTCTCAAAAGACAGGCCAGCCAGTCCTGGATTTGCAAGTCCTATTTCAGAGAATTGCACATGGACTCTCAGAAGGCTTTAAAGTAAGAGTTTCAAAACCAGGCTGACTCCATTCTTTCTGAGCCAGAGCTGCTCAGGGGATCCTGGCCTCTCTTGGCTGGCTGAGGGCCAAACAGGATGTCTTCTTTAAATGCTGGAGCTCATCTTCTGTGTCAGCAGGAGCTGCCCCTGTGTCAACAATAATTTTCCATCCTTTCTGTATGCTTTACCTCAGAAATGCACCCACACCCCAGTGAAAAGGAGACCTGCGTGAGGGTCCCCTGCTGTGCAACACTGAGGCTCAGTGGTGTGATTGTCCCACCCCAGTAATAATCTGGGCAGCCATTGATCAGTACCATTGTCCACAACAAATCAGGTGAAGAAGCAGAGACCACGTTAGGACCAGGATCTGACTGTACGCCTATCAGATACTGATTCTTGTGGGTTTTACCAAGTGAGACAGTCTCTCCCTAACCCAACATATGGGCCAGCTGAGATGGGGGAGGGGCGTTTGTGCAATATTCTGACAGACCTGACCGGTCTTCTCTTAGGCTTTGTAGGTCAGTGGGCCCACCTCAAACTCTGGTTACTCATACAGGGGGCAATTTCTCAAACTATCTGCCTTGGTGCAAAGTCCCAGGTTTACTTTTTGCCCACCGTCTTTGCACGAATCTTCAAAGGGAAAGTTCTGCATGGACCTTTGCACGAATCTTCAAAGGGAAAGTTCTGCATGGACCTTTCCCACTGAGAACTGCCCATGGTTACACTTGGAAAACTTGCATCTGCTTTGGGAACGGGCAGAAGTTTGCCCAAGAAGGACGCAGAGTTGAAAAACGCCATCTACCCCCTCCGAAACATGCCCCCGGGAACGCCCACTCTACAGGGGCTCATAGTACTTTTGCTGTGGAAGATCACAATGACTTTTACCTGAAGTGAGGGTGGGTTCGTTTCAGACGGCCGACTAACACAGGTACAACATTTAATCACTTCGAAAACTGCTCTTCCCGTTTTCAACAGAGATGAAAAAGTAACACAATAGCCTCTAACCTTTCCTAGAACAAACGCCTTTTATGCGCCCCCTTCCCCACTCCCCTTTTCTGCCTAGGGCGCTGAGATTTGGGGGCACCGAGCCACTGATGGCCTACATGAAGGCTCATGTGGCTACCAGTGGACCTCATCCCACTGGTGGCTGAGCAGTGAACTACTGCTCTGCTGTGTGCCGGATACCACAGCAAGAAGATTGGCAGGGCTGTGGTGGAGCTCACGTCACCATGGCCCAAAGAAAAAGGTCGCATCTAAACCTGCAGGTGCTCCTCCTTCCTGCCCGCGCGGCCCCAGAAGAAAAATGTTGCCAGAGCTGTACGGGCAGGAAGGAGGAGGAGCATCAGCCGCATGTAGAAGAGGAGCAGCAGTTACGGGCCGCCGCGAATCCCACATTGCGGGCGGCCCGAGAAGACCAGGGCTGCTACAGAGCCCATCCTGTGGCGATCCGTGAAGAGGAGGCCCAGAGGTGAGAGAGAGGCTGAGGGCCTGTAGAGTGTGTATGTGTACATGTATGAGATGAGATGACAGACTGTGTGTGGGAGTGAGGACTTGAAAGTATGCAGAGACAGCATGTGAGAGCCTCTGTGTGTGTGTCAGACAGCATGCGACAGTGAGAGTATGTGTGTATGAATGATTGTATGAGAGAGAGCATGTGACAATAAGAGCCTATGCTTGAGCAAGATAGCATGTGGGAGGGACAGAGAGCCTGGGTGTGTGTGTGTAAGAGAGACAAAGTATGTGAGAATGAGAACCTGACTGTGTGTCTGAGGGTAGAAGATAGATGGAGAGAAAAGAAATAGAAAAAAGACAATATAAAAGGAATTGGCAAAAAAATAAGAAAGGGAAGGTGGAAAAAAAAAGTCTTTGACCAACCGATTAGAAAACTAAGATCAGACAGCAAAGGTAAATAAAGCTAAATTACTTTTTACTGATTGGCACATGTAATCTTTGGGAATGTGCAAGAGTAGCACTTTCTCTATGCGGATCTCATAATGTACTAGATCAGCATGGAGGAAGTGGAAGCCCACGGGGCCTGCACAGAGGAGGCAGCAGAATGGACTTCAGTGTTAGTAGCAGCAATCAGCACCTCCCCAATAGCCATGCGGCAGCAGTGACAGTGGCAGCAGAGGAATGAGAGAGGCTCCGAGGTTGCTGGCAAAAGAAAGAGAGGGAGTCTGCCTTTAGTGTGTGCATGTGTATGAATGGTAGTCTGCCTGGGGGTGTATGTATGTGAATGCATGGGTGCCTGCCTGAAGGTGTGTCTGTGTATGAGAATGAATGGATGTCTTCCTGGGGTTTGTATGTGTGAGAACAGGTGCCTGCCTGTGTGTGGTGTATGTGTGTGTGAGAATGAATTGGTGCATGCCTGGGGCTCTGTGTGTGTGAGAATGAATGTGTGCATGCCTGGGGGATGGTGAGGGAGTGGTGTGAAAATGAATGGGAGCCTGCCTGGGGGTCAGTGTGAGAATGACTGGGAGCTTGTCTGTGTGTGTGTGTGTTTGTGAGAGAATGATTGGGAGCTTGCCTGGGTGTGTGTGTTTGTGTGGGTGTGAGGGAGCCAGTGAGAGTGAGAGCATGAGTGTGTATGAGAAAATCCAGGGGAGTAAGAGTTTGTGTGTGTGGGGGGTGGAGGGGGAGAGAGTGTCTTACAGCCTGAGAGGTTATGGTGGGTATAAGAGCATGAATGTGTATGTATGTGTCAGCATATGTGTGAGAGAGAATGGACATGTGAGTTTGTGTGAGAGAGAGAGGATAACCTCCTAATCCTCGACAATATCAGAGTGACTGGAAATCAAGAGCTCCCATGTATGGACAGCAGGGGCTTTTTAAAATCCTTATTAGTTTTAGTTATTAGGTGTTATTTGATATATGTGCTGTTTTGAAATGATTTATTGGTATTTGGGAAATTGTAAAAAATGTATATGATTTTAATTAATAGAAATTCTATTTATCAGTAGTTTTAAAATATTCTTTTATTAGTATGGTTTTACTATTATAACTGATGGTTTATTTTTCTTGATTTTATTGTTTTATGAGGAATGGTGGTTCTGTTTTTCCATTGTTAATACACAGAGTCTGGCTTCTTGGGGTTTTCATTTCAGTTTTTTCTAATTTGTGCTCCTTTATTTTGTATTCTGTATGTGGTGAGGGTCTGTCTCTGCTCTGTGTGTGTGATGGTGATGAGGGATTCTGCTAGCATGTAGTGTCTGTATAGGGATCTATAGCAATCGGGTTTGTTTTGTTTCCTCAGTAGGTGGTGTATTGGTATTCTACGACCCAGTGTAATATTTACCCTTGCTTTTTCACAGGTAGGGTTATTGTTGTTTGAGTCCTTGGTGTTATTACTGTTTTGTTACGATGGGATTGCAGTATAGATTTTGAGTGTCATTTTTGCGGGGGTTTGTGTTAGTTCACAATGTGTCTGGCAGTGGAAGGTGTTTGTGCTGCTGTTACTGTGAGGTGACATCAGAATTTGAAAATATCTTTTAGTATGATGAGCTATAAGGGAAACATCCAAGCTCCATTGTTTGAGGGAATTTCAGTGGATGCACAGAGTTGCAGAACTGGAGGTGCAGGATTTATATTGACATTATGTCCCTTCCTATATATTCCAGACTTCACTCTCATAGCCATATAGAATTAGTTGAATGAGGCTATCAAATAATTTTATACTGTGAAATTGGCCAGCTTTTTAAAATTACACAGAAGACCCTTTGGACTTTTTTATTAACACTTTTTTTATAACCAATTTTAAAGCAGGATCCATGCTATAGAGGTGGGTGTGATAAGAAATGTCATGTTGGCTCCCCCCCCCCCCCCCAATTCTTCTGTCTAGAGATGCCACTGATTTTCTGTGATCTTAAGCATTAGTACAAGAAGGATTACGGAGGGGATGCTGGAGAGGCTCACAAATGCATTAGCCCCCGGACGCCGAAGACCCTTGGTACGCCACTGAGTGCGAGCCATATGGGGCCGCAAGCGGTGGCAAAGATTTGGCAGGCCGTGAGCAGTGCCCAACCTGCTCGTGACCCAGAAAACCACACAGTCGGTGGGCGTGATCGAGAATGAGGTAGGAGTCGGGGCCAAGACCGGGGGGGAGGGCACAAGGGAGAAGGGCGCCTAATCCCCTTGCACCAGCCCTGGTTGAGCGATGGCCACAAGAGTACTAAAATCGGGAGTGCTATCTATAGGTGAGCTCATCAAAGTCTCAACAAACAGGCCAACCGGTCCCGGATTTGCAAGTCCTATTTCAGAGATTTGCACATGGACTCTCAGAAGGCTTTAAAGTAAGAGTTTCAAAACCAGGCTGACTCCATTCTTTCTAAGCCAAAGCTGCTCGGGGGATCCTGGCCTCTCTTGGCTGGCTGAGGGCCAAACAGGATGTCTTCTTTAAATGCTGGAGCTCATCTTCTGTGTCAGCAGGAGCTGCACCTGTGTCAATAATTTTCCATCCTTTCTGTGTGCTTTACCTCAGAAATGGACTAACAAAACAGCAAGGAAGGCTGCTTAATAAAGCCGTGGAAGCAGAAATATGCAATAAGCAGCCTAATGTCCAACAATAAAAAATTTTTATTATGTAGATTCAGAATATGCAATAGGCCCGACTCCAGCCGAGTTTCGCCCTCTTTCAATAGGGCTGCATCAGGGGAGAATTCTGAAACTAACTGGGTGTACAGCAACACTTTCAGCAAGTTACGTATTCAGGATCTCAGTAGTGCCTACTGTTGGACATTAGGCTGCTTATTGCGTATTTCTGCTTTACCTCAGAAATGCACCCACACCCCAGTGAAAAGGAGACCTGCGTGAGGGTCCCCTGCTGTGCAACACTGAGGCTCAGTCGTAGTTGAATAAGGATATTATCTCCGGGTAGTAGCCGTCATTCCCGCGAGCCACAATTTAATAAGGTTCTTAACACTCAAAAATGTATGCAAAAATGAGCACACCTCCATGCAAACCCGATTTAAATGAATTCATTAACTATTACTCCTCAATGCAAGGAGGTGCTTTAAAGCCCTGCCGGCTCAGCTCATGTGCCTTTTATGTTTTTATGCTGCTAACGTAACTGCTAGGTCAGAAATAAAAAGTTAACTTTCATCTCTGAAGCTACTGTGAAGCTGTGTGCCAGCGTGGTCCAGGACCTTGAGTTTCTGGGTGCTAGGGTTCAGGTAGGCTACCGCATCCGGGAGCCCCAGGTTCAGGGATCGCACTGGCATAGCTCCAGACTAATACCAGCCCCCAAAATGTGAATTAACTTTATTCCCTCTATGACCCAAGTGTTAAATTGCCAAGCTTGCAAAAAAAAAAAAAATATGGGTCAAGCACCATGCTAAATAAGTCTGAGATCTCTGAGCCAGAGACTCTCTGCCCTGGGACCAGAGAGAGCACTGAATCCTCTACCCTTACCCACTCATTAACACCACTCCACCCGGTTCCCAGGAAGAGTTCTTCTCGTTCAGAGGTCCCAGGCTGGACCAGAGAGCCTCCAAATTTTAAAGTTAAAAATTGTTGTAATATTGTTTCACTTCCCTAACTTTACTACTGTTTTTTTTTTAATTCTAATTTTAATGCAGCTTTTGTCTTAGCACTCTTTTTTTTAGTTCCAGATGCATTTGTATACCATTTGCTTACCGCATTGGGAATTAACTAATTTTTTTAAAACTCTTTGGGATAGATTTTCAAAGGGTTGCGTGTGTAAGAAACGCGCGCAACCCACGAAAACCTACCCCTGCCTCCCCCTGCGCGCGCCGAACCTATCTTGCATAGGCCCGGCAGCGCGCGCAAGCCCCGTGACACGAGTAAGTCCCAGGGCTTGAAAAAATGGGCATTCCGGGGGCGGGGCACCAGCCTGGGAGCGTTCCAGGGGCGGGACCGAGGCCTCCAGAAAAGCCGCCGGGCCAGGGGATGGAGAGCCGGCGCGCGCTAGTTATGCCTGCCCGTCGGCAGGTGTAACTTCTCCAACAAAGGTCGGGGGGGGGGGGGTTTAGTTAGGGCTGGGGGGCGGGTTAGATAGGGGAAATGAGGGGAAGGTACAGGGGGGCGGAAGGAAAGTTCCCTCCGAGGCCGTTCCGATTTCAGAGTGGCCTCGGAGGGAACGGAGGAAGGCTGCTCGGCTCGGCGCGCAAGTTGCACAATTGTGCGCCCCCTTGCGCGCGCCGACCCTGGATTTTATAACGTGTGCGCTGCTGCACACGCATGTTATAAAATCTGGCCCTTTATTTATAACTTTTCCAAACTTAACAACACTTTGGTATATAGAAAAAGAAAACCATCAGATGATATGACAAGCATTATAGAAAGAACATCCACATCCTCAGTAAAAAAAACAAAATAAAAAAGACATATTAGGCAAACTATCCACTCCCCCGCTACTCCCAGTATGGTATGGTATCTCTCAGACTGGTTATTTAAAGAAAAGATAAGCTTCTCCATAAGAGCAGTATCCAATATCTTAGATTCCCAACATGAGACAGTAGGAGAAATTCTCCATTGATGGGTATACAAAGCTGCTTACTGAACTGTCTCCAACAAAGCTTATGTGCCAATATGTGAGAGTACATGCAGCTGCAGGACATGGGCTTAAGTCAGCAAGAAGTGAAGGTCATGGGAATGGCCCACATAGGATACATGTATGATCTGTGTGGAAACCATCTTCAAAGGGAAATGCGGAGACTGATGGATGATCAATGTCTTCCTACAAGCCGTGGGAAGATAATACAGAAGGGGGCAGACTTTCGAATCGGCGCGCGCAGGGTACATTTGTGTGGACTACCCGGCGCGCACAAATGTACTCCCAATTTTATAACATGCGCGCGCTGCCGCACGCATGTTATAAAATCCAGGGTCGGCACGTGCAAGGGGGTGCACACTTCAACGTCAAATGTGCTGCATGCAGCAGGGGACCCACCAACTTTCTATGGCCACGCATTTCCCATCTAGCAGACCATTGCCCCATCAGAAAGAGGGTCGGGTCCACCCGCACCTCCTGTCTACATATGTCAGAGATACAATCTGCCACCCATCCCCAGAATGCTTGTACAGCTGGGCACTCCCACCACACATGAGGAATTAACACATTTTTCAACAAATAAAAATAAAATATGTGTCATGTTTTATTACATTGGCCTCTTCAGTGCTGCCTTCATGCACAGAACAAATCTAGTTGTGAGTTCCATGATTCATTTTTTCTATATGGAAGCATTTAGTTGTATTGCTCATTCCCTGGCTCTTTTTATTACCTGGGCTTTGGCAGCTGAAAAAAATAAAGACCTATAGATTGTTGCCCAGTGATCACGGCAGGTGTTTCTGTGGTGAAGTGCAAATGCGTTAAAGTTTCAGTGTTTCTCAAGCCAGTCCTCGAGTGCCCTCTTGCCAGTCATGTTTTCAGGATATTCATAATGAATACGCATGACACATTTGCATGCACTACCTCCACTGTATGCAAATCTATCTCATGCATATTCTTTGCGGACATCCTGAAAACCCTACTAGCAGGAGAGGGCGTGGGAGAGTGCTTAAGGACTGGCTTGAGAAACACAGGTTTAAGCAAACTTTATTTGCACTTTAGCATAGAATTGCCTTCCATGATCACAGGGCAACCATCATTACTTCTCTTTTAAATTCTACCATAATCATCTGTTTGTCATTTGGTGGCCTTTTGGTGATTGGAAATAAAAGAAATGTTTGGTGCATGAAGCATGCCTTTTGGCTGTTCAGCTGAAAGATACTGTGCCAGAGAACATGCTAGATTCCTGAAAATAATAGCTTGCTTATTTCTTGGCTCTCTTGTGCCTTCTTTCATGGCTACTCTTGGTCCCTTTTTGATTCTGGGTATCTCTCTATCTATCTCTATATATAATATGCTTAGGCCAATGTGGTGGAGTCTGTTGGCAACCAGCATGGTGCGCCTGCACTTTCTTCTGAGATGAATAAAACAAAAACAAAGCTAGACTGGTATCTTGGAAGATGTAATATCTATTTCAATTTAAAGTAGAAATCGCCTGACTCGGGCTGAGTTTCGCCTTTACAGCTGCATTAGGGGCTCAAGAAACTCGATTATACAAGTGTCTATATGTTCTTTATATTTGTGTAAGTTATTATCCACTGCTCGTGGTCCAAGATTATATTTGAGAAAATATTTTTGAAAGTTCTCTTTCTTATTCTTTCTCTCCATGTACACAGGAGAATGCTCCCGCACAGAAGAAATCTTTATAGCTCACTTCTTAAGACCCCAAGTGTTCAAAGTACCATCGTATATAAGAGACTCTAGTGATATTATCATCACGTTGGAAGAATTAGACATCAAAGAGGAAAACATTATACTGGTCAGTCTAGACATTGAGTCATTACATACCACAATTTGAAGCTCTTACTATTATTGAAGATGTTCTACATACACGTGATCAATATAGAAGCATCCCTACTTGGCTTATTCTAGAACTAGCAAAAATATCCCTCCAAAAAACTGATTTCTTCTGTGCGGGAGCATTCTCCTGTGTACGTGGAGAGAAAGAATAAGAAAGAGAACTTTCAAAAACTTGTATGATCGAGTTTCTTGAGCCCCAATGTAGCCGTAAAGGCGAAACTCAGCCTGAGTCGGGCGATTTCTACTTTGCATTGACAGGACAGGACAGCAATCTGCATGGGCCCCCATATACGAGCGAATAGTTGGGACAGCACATCAGCCAGTGTGGGTCAGTAAAGGGAGAGGACGACATCACAGATCTGGTAACATGGACCACACGGGACACTTGTGCTGTCGGGCTGGGGGAGTGAGTGCTGGGACTTCTGCAAATGCTTTGCAGGAGTTTGCTAGTTATATTTTATTTCCTACACATTTTCAGCATTAATTAAAAAAAAAATCTTCTCCCTCAAGCCCATTTTCCAGATGTATCAACTTCAAACTATGGAATAACAAGCTATAAATATTTGAAATAAGGAAATAAATATTCATGCCGTGCTTCTATCAATATAATAATACCTGCACATAGCTTTAAGAAAGATGTAATATAGTAATACGTGGATTGACAGTTTCAAACTACTAAGTATGGCTAGCTAGGAACAACTTTGAAAAATTTATTGGTTTCTCAGCAATATAACAAATAATCTGAACAAACAAAAGTGAATCCATTTTGTAAACCGAATTTTCTATTTTTCCTCTAACTTCCTCGCTTTAAGAAGTGGCAAATTTAGGGTGATATACTAAGCCTCAGTAAAATTCACTCATTATTCCTCAACTTCCATTAATCTCAATGGGGCAATATTTACTAACTATGGGGCTGATGTAATATTTTGGCAGCGAAATAGGGCACTGAACAGTCAGCGCCCTCTTTCTAAACGCGCCCACAGGCGTCCCCCATGGATGCGCCATGCAATATTTAAATTAGAGGGTTGTGTTAGCAAGGAGGCGCTAGGAGAACCTGATCGGCGTCGGTGGTCCACCGGTTAGGAAAACCAACGCTGAGTTTATCCTAAACACGCACAACCAGGGGGTTCAGGAAACAGATGCTTCTCAATTGAGCGTCCATTTCCTGCACCCGATTACAGGCAATTTTTTAAACTTTTTTTTTTGGTTAAATTAGTTTACTTTTTCCTCCTACTTAATATCATCCTAGACGCACATTTTTTTTTTTTTTGCGTCAGGAGTGAATGCCTAATAGCCTCATTGCATAAGGGGATTAATTAGCGCCTGTACAACCCGCAATCCAACTGCGGGTTATACAATGCGCTTGGCTGAACACACTGTATTGCATCAGCCCCATTGCTCGCTAACGTGCAGTAACAAGCACCAACTGGTCCTTAATTAGGCTCCTGGAAGCCAGACCCCAGGATGTATATCAGATGGTGCAAAATTCAAACAAGTTTTACTTCCTTTCAGGACCTGTTTACTAATTGGCACTATTATGTGTCAATATGTGTTTCTCGCATGTTGCACTAGTGGCAAAACTGTTGTGGAGAAGGTACTGCAGTTTTAAGAATAGGAAAGTAGAGGGAAGGGAGTGGTCTAGTGCTTGGCCCAATAAGTTGGGAAACCTGGGTTCAAATCCTGCTTCTCCCATGGATACACTTTGTGTCTTTATTTGAGTCATCCTCTCTTACTGCCTCGGATACCCGCTTAGAGGCTAGGCATAAAATGGGGTAAAAAAAATCTTTTTACCACATCAGGACCTAAACATAAGGTTTTGGGGACATGGATTTGCTATATAAATACTAGAGATGTGAATCGGAACTGAAATCGGATCCGATTCTGGTTCCGATTCACATACCAAAATAAATATCTTCCACCCCTGAAAAATGAAACTATACTAATTGATGGAACCTGGTAGTATCTAAGAATAGATCCTCCGTCCTATCCATTAACTTTTTTTTTTTTTTGTAATTAACATTTATATTAGAAAGCAACAGAATACAATAAACATAACACAAAAATAGTTTTCCATTGTTTCCATTATTTGCAAATATTCAATAATGGTGCAAAAGAAGTATCGATTAAGATCAGTTATAATGAGGAGAAATAATCAAATCTTCTCTGAATGGGGTAAGCTGCATAATAATAATCATCAAGAGAAAACACCAGACCAAATATTAAGATCAGATAAGAATATTAAAATCCTAATCCTCAAGAGTCTGGGGAACTCTGGGTATGAAGCCATTGTATGAATGGTTTTCATATCACTTTAAAATTAGCAAGACGATTGTTTCATATAGCAGTGAGATGATCTAAGTGGTGATAAGAGTACAGACAATGAATAACCTTCAAAATTCCAGGTGTCTCAGATTGCTTCCAGTACAAAGCTAATTCTTTTCTGGCTGCCACAAAAATTAATTGACCCTAGTTCCGCCATAATACCTCTGAATGAGGAGGCGGGGTCAGTAACTGTAAATAAAATGTCATCTGCAAATAGTGACAGCTTAAAATGTAATGACCCCAACTGTTTTCCAACAATCTTGGGAGAGGCACGAACCTTGGTGGTGCCTAGGTTCCAAAAATAGCGCAAATAGCAAAATAGTGCAAATAGCAAAGGCGATAATGGACAGCCCTGTCTTGTCCCTCTAACCATATTGAAATTCTCTCCATACCCGCTATTTAGTTTCCCGGATCGCCCCTAGAGCCCTTTTTAAATATTGGGGTTACATTTGCTATCCTCCAGTCTTCAGGTACAATGGATGATTTTAATGATAGGTTACAAATTTTTATTAATAGGTCTGAAATTTCATTTTTAGTTCCTTAAGAACTCTGGGGTGTATACCATCCGGTCCAGGTGATTTACTACTCTTCAATTTGTCAATCAGGCCTACCACATCTTCTAGGTTCACCGTGATTTGGTTCAGTCCATCTGAATCATTACCCATGAAAACCTTCTCCAGTATGGGTACCTCCCCAACATCCTCTTCAGTAAACACCGAAACAAAGAAATCATTTAATCTTTCCGCAATGCCCTTATCATCTCTAAGTGCCCCTTTAACCCCTAGATTATCTAACGGTCCAACTGACTCCCTCACAGGCTTTCTGCTTCGGATATATTTTTAAAAGTTTTTACAGTGAATTTTTGCCTCTACGGCCAACTTCTTTTCAAATTCTCTCTTAGCCTGTCTTATCAATGTCTTACATTTAACTTGCCAACGCTTATGCATTATCCTATTTTCTTCTGTTGGATCCTTCTTCCAATTTTTGAATGAAGATCTTTTGGCTAAAATAGCTTCTTTCACCTCCCGTTTTAACCATGCTGGTAACCGTTTCGCCTTCTTTCCACCTTTTGTTTTGGTACATTTACTCGGGCATCCTCAGCTTGCTATTCACCCATATGTGAGGACTACAATCCTGCTTGTCCTGTGAGAAAGCAGAGTTGCTTACCTGTAACAGGTGTTCTCACAGGATAGCAGGATATTAGTCCTCACAAAAACCCGCCTGCCACCCCGCAGAGTTGGATTCGCTAAGATTTATTATTTTATTTTTCGCTCGTACTTTTACTATTAACGAGACTGAAGGGGGACCCCTGCTGGATGCAGGGTTAGGTGGCCCAGTGTGCCAAGTCAAAATTCTAGAAACTTTGACAAATTGTTGCGTCAGGGCTCCATCCTGATGATATCACCCATATGTGAGAACTAACATCCTGCTGTCCTGTGAGAAAACCTGTTACAGGTAAGCAACTCTGCTATCCATCTGCTGCATAATAGCATTTAGACAGTCAAACTTGCTGTTTCACAGAACATCCCTCTGCAACCCTACATCAGGAGTGAACAACAGCTGGAGGTCAGAATATCTCTGTCAGTCACTAAGCTAAACATAAAAGAGCCATATTTAAATATTCAGCCAGATTTATTAAAAGCCTTCCCCATAGGGTTAGAGGGGGGTAGAAATTCCTTGATTTAGCACTCACTGTCTTTTTTAACTTTAAAACTGAAATAAAATATATTTGCCCAGAATATTCAAAAAATTGTGTCTTTTAAATGTTACGGCCCCGGGACCCCTACCTACCTCGAGGCCGGCTCGGGTCGCCAGGGATCCGTCTATGCCTGTTGAGGCCTCTGCCGCGGCTCTCCCTCCTCGAGGGAGACGCCGGTGTTTCGCCGCGGCTGGCCCCGCCCCCTAGGTGTGCGCGCAGCGGCTGGGGATTTAAAGGGGCCAGAGTGGGAAACCTCTGGGCCGTCCCTGGATGACATCAGATGCTCCAGATTACTTAAGCCCTGCTTCCTGGTTCCTTCTTCGCCTTGCAACGAGATTCCTTTGCTTCAAGAGTGTCTAGTTGCTGCTTGTCTCGAGCTTTGACTCCGTTTTCTGATTCCTGGCTTCTGACCCTGGCTCCGTCCATGACTCCGCTTCTGCTTGATCCTTTGGCTCCTGACTCTGTCTTCTGATTCCTGGCTTCTGATTCTGGCTTCATCCACGACTCCGTCTTTGGCTTCAGTTCCTGGTTTGGCTTCCTCTGACCTCAGGCTCCGACCTGGCTCCGTCCACGACTTCGCCTTCCGTCTCATCCCTGGCTTGGTTTCACATCCCACTCCCGGCTTCCGACTCAGCTTCGCTCCTGGACCTCATCCTTGGACTCCGCCGCTCCTCGGGTACCTGGTGCTCACTGGCCCCGAAGATTCTCCTAAGTCCCAGCGGCTGGGCTCCTACGGGCTCCTCCCGGGGGAGTACCAGTCTCCAGGGTGAAGACTCGTCAGTCACCAGGGCCCAACATCGTCCGTCCTTGGTCGCATAGGACTCCACCTTGTTCCAGGGCCGAGGTCTTCCTTGATTCCTCCGAGCCGCCTCCCGGTTGGGACACTTGCTGTGGTCCTCCTCAGCGCACCACCCACTGTTCTGACCGGCCCAAGGGTCCACAACCATAACAGTTTGCAAGGCCATGGACCCGGCGGACCTTGCGGGCCTGAAGGCCATTCCAGGTATAGCCCAGAGGCTACAACAACAGCAAGCGTGCCTCGATACCCTGACGGCAACAGTACAAGCCTTAGCCGACCGTGTCGGTGGGGCCACGGCTACCAGTTCCTCGGCACCCGGGGCTGGGGCCCCTCCTGCAGCGCCAGTTCCTATCCAGATGCCGGCACCTTCGCGGTTTTCAGGAGACGCGAAGCTCTGCCGGGGATTCCTGAACCAATGCCACATTCGGTTCGACCTTCTCCCACTTCAGTTTCCAGCCGACCGGGTCAAGACCAGTTTTATTATTTCCCTACTGGAAGGGAATTCCACAGCTTAAATGTGCGTTGAGTGATAAAGAATTTTCTCTGATTTGTTTTAAATGTGCTACTTGCTAACGTTACGGAATACCCCCTAATCCTGTATTATCTGAAAGAATAAATAAATGGTTCACATTTACCTATTCTAGTCCTCTCATGATTTTATAGACCTCTATCATATCCCTCCCCAGCCATTTCTTCTCCAATCTGAACAGCCCTAACTTCTTTAGCCTTTCCTCCACTTTATGATTTTGGTCGCCCTTCTTTGTACCTTCTTCAATGCATCTATATTTTTTGAGCTGCGGCGATAAGAATCATACACAGTACTCAAAGTGTGGGCTCACCATGGAGCAATACAGAGACATTATGACATTCTCCATTTTATTCACCATTCCCTTCCTAATAATTTCTAACATTTTGTTTGCTTTTTTGATCACCACAGCACACTAAGCGGATGATTTCAATGAATTGTTCTCTATGACGCCTAGATCTTTTTCCTGGGTGGTAACTCCTAATATGAAACCTAACATCATATAGCTATAGCACGAGTTATTTTTCCCTATATGCATAACCTTGCACTTGTCCACATTAAATTTCATCTGCCATTTGGATGCCCAATCTTCCAGTCTGGCATGGTCGTCCTGCAATTTATTACAATCCACTTGTGATTTAACTACTCTGAATAATTTTGTGTCATCTGCAAATCTGATCATTTCATTAGTCATTCCTCTTTTCAGATCATTTATTAATATGTTAAAAAGCACCTGAGGCACTCCACATTGACTATGTAGTACTACTCTCTTAAATCCTGTCTTTTAACCAGTTTGCAATCCACGTGACTATCCCATGACTTTTACATGTTCTTAGAAGCCTTTCATGGGGGACTTTCTCAAATGCATTCTGAAAATCCAAATACACTACATCTAGGGGCTCACCTTTATCCACAATTATTAACTCCTTTAAAAAAAATGTCCTAACAAAATTGAGTTATTTTGGGAAATGTTTTTAGAACCCGAATTTGGGGTGAGTGGGGTGAGAAGCAAAGGGTTGGATGCATATAGAAGAGCAGTGCCCTCCCACCCTCACCTGTCTGAGCACTCTTTTGATCTCCCTCAGCACGGCATCCACGTTGTGCACGGAGCACAGCACCAAGGTACAGACCACCACATCCACCGAGGCGGTGGCCACCTGGCACATCTCCTCCCCGGGAGCCACCAGGAAGCGCTGGCACTCCACGTGCCCGTTCTTTGCCAAGCTCTTCCTCAAGTACTGCTGGAAATTGGGGTTGGGGTCCACGAAGGTCGCCTTACAGCCCGGAGGATAAAACTGGAAGTTAGCGCCGGTGCCGCCGCCGATCTCCAGCAGGGCGATCTCCCCCGAGGGGCGCGCGAAGTCGCCCAGATTACCGAACAGCGCCTTCTTGTGCTCGCGCATCTTCTTGTTGTAGTACCAGGAGACCACGGTCATTATGGGGGGGAAGAGCCTCCTGCAGATCGGGGCCCACAGTCCCACGAAGGCCAGGGCATGGATGGGCAGTGCCAGGAGCCCGACGCCAACCTGCAGGATGGTGAGCAGCAGCAGCGCCATGAGTCCGGCGGGTGGCGCGCACACTGGAGAGGGAGGAGGAGCTCCTCCTGCTCGCTGTCCCTGACGCCGCTTCTCTCCCGTGCAGCCGAGCCCAGCTCCTGGCCAGGGTCTTTAGCTGCAAACCCGGAAAGTAAGAAATTAGCTCCACCCAGGATGGATTCACGCTCCCCCAAAGGGGCAATGTTCGAATGTCGTTTTCAGAATCCGGGATATTCTTCAGCTGGTGTGAATGATGATGAAAGTGCCCCCTGACTGTAAAATGCACCCAATCGCTGGACTATCATTTTTCTCCCTAACTTCCTCTTGTTTTTAAGTTCTCAAGGCAATTTAAATTACAGCGAGAAGCTGCATCTTTGGAGTAAGGGATTATGGAAACTAAGACCCAACGCAAGCCTAGGCGACAAATTGTTTCACCTCTGTCTTAGTCCAATAAAGACACCCGTAAAAGTTCCTCATCACCTTAGATAACTTGGCAGTACAGAGCTCTAGTAACCCTGTTGATTCTGAAGGGATGGGGGGAAACGTGATACTTTGTCGGTTGTCAGGCTGTAACCTGCACTACAACATTTTTTGATTATTTTTATGTTGGTGCAAAGTAAACCAGGACTACTGTCAAATCTTCCAAATACAGGGCCGGTGTTAGCTTTTTTTGCTACCCTGTGCTAACAATTACTATGCTGCCCAGCTCAACCCTGCACTACCTTGATTCATTTAGTTTCTGTCCTGGACCGTCAAAAAATGCCCATTTCCCTCCAGCAATCTATATTTTTAAAAACTTATACTCGCCCCCTTCCCCCCAGAACCCATGCTCATGGGAAGGGTATTAGGTACCCTAGGTAAATCTTACAGCCTTCCACACACATATACACACTGCACTCCCACACCCTCTACAGACACACACAATTAGATTATGCATCAAGCAGTACAATCAAGAGATATAAAACATCTGTCATAATATTAAAACCATATTAATAAGAAGAATACATATGCCAAAACAAGGACAAACATCCAATAATTACAAAAACATTACATACATTTGTTCAATTTCCAAACCACTAATAAATATTTAAAAACTTCTGATGAATAAAATATCCAATAATTAAAAAATATTCTATTTCCCCAAAAAACAATAAAATATGTCAAAACAGCAGAAACATCAAATTATACCCAGCCAAGCTGCACATTTTACTTTAAGAAATTAGCGCCTACCCAAAGGTAGGCGTTAATTTCTGCCAGCACCGGGGAAGTGCACAGAAAAGCAGCAAAAACTACTTTTCTGTGCACCTTCCGACTTAATATCATGACGATATTAAGTCAGAGGCCCCAAAAGTTAAAAAAAGTAAAAAAAAAAAAAAAATTTAAAATGGGCCCGCGGCTTGCGGGTCGAAAACTGGACGTTCAATTTTACCAGCGTCCGGTTTCCGAACCCGTGGCTGTCAGCGGGCTCGAGAACCGGCAAAATTGAGCGTCAGCTGTCAAACCCACTGACAGCCACCGCTCCTGTCCAAAAAGAAGCGCTAGTGTCCCTAGCGCCTCTTTTTGCCGCAGACCCTAATTTAAATAAATTTCTTTACTGTATCATGCGCACAGGAGAGTGTCTTGTGCGTGCGCTCTCCCGCAATTTTAACTGTATCGGCCCGTAAGTCGTAGAACGCAGCCTAGACCAGAGGTGAGCAAACGGAGCTGCGTGTCCTCTTCCATCCATGCAATCGGTTGCCATCCGCCCACAAGTCTGGTTACATCTCTCATAATTATATCTTGGATTCCTTTTCTGGTATTAATCTTTTGCCAATCAATCAGCTCATGAACCAGTTGCCAATTAATGTGACAAAGACACTGCCAGCCAGTGTCAGACACACAAATAGTCTCTCAGACACCAAGACGCTCACACACACATTCTTGTTCACAGTGTATGGGTATGCCATGGAGAAAGTGTATGTATGGGTGTCTTTCTGTGCCAGGGAGAAAGACACACATTCTCTCTCTCTCTCTCTCTGAAACACAATTCTATCATTGTGCTTGTTAGGATATGTGGGTGTGTGTGGACCCTTCGGCCGAGGTGAGAGATGGAACCGCCCACGGGGAGGAACCTCACTGAGCCTCACTGTCGGGGAGGCAAGGCCTCGGCTGCGGGATGAGATACAGCAGGAGTAGAGATGGAGAGAGAGAGCAACCCCAGAAGGTGGGCCATGGAACGTCAGCCCAGGTGCTGATGACAGGCACAGCCTAAGATGTTCCAGGTGTCAATAGCAAGAGAGATGGCACTGCCCGGGGAGCAGGGAGTGCCAAAGGAGTAATACAGTCACTGTGGTGTGTGAGGTCCATGGAACGGGTATGCCAGCGAGGTGCCTCAAGTGCTGTCACGGTAATGGTCCGCAGAGCGGGGTACACCAGAGAGAGTCCTCAGCGTTGTCACGGTATTGGTACTCACAGAGCTGTAGTAGTAAGGGTAGCTCCGTGGAAGACCTCGGGAAGTGAGGCAGGAAGAAGTCCAGGAGAAGGCCCTCCGAGGAGCGGATAGCCGAGAGATTGAAAGGGCCCCTGAGGAGAGGGTACCCAGAAGTCTCACGCCATGGAAGCAGGAACCAGAACGACATCCAAAGGAGAGTAGGATTCAGCAAGAACATAAGAACATAAGAACATAAGAAATTGCCATGCTGGGTCAGACCAAGGGTCCATCAAGCCCAGCATCCTGTTTCCAACAGAGGCCAAACCAGGCCACAAGAACCTGGCAATTACCCAAACACCCAGAAGATCCCACGCCACCGATGCAACCAATAGCAGTGACCATTCCCCAAGTAAACTTGATCAATAGCAGTTAATGGACTTCTCTTCCAAGAACTTATCCAAACCTTTTTTGAACCCAGCTACACTAACTGCACTAACCACATCCTCTGGCAACAAATTCCAGAGATTTATTGTGCGTTGAGTGAAAAAGAATTTTCTCCGATTAGTCTTAAATGTGCTACTTGCTAACTTCATGGAATGCCCCCTAGTCCTTCTATTATTCGAAAGTGTAAATAACCGAGTCACATCTACTCGTTCAAGACCTCTCATGATCTTAAAGACCTCTATGATATCCCCCCTCAGCCGTCTCTTCTCCAAGCTGAACAGCCCTAACCTCTTCAGCCTTTCCTCATAGGGGAGCTGTTCCATCCCCTTTATCATTTTGGTTGCCCTTCTCTGTACCTTCTCCATTGCAACTATATCTTTTTTGAGATACGGCGACCAGAATTGTACACAGTATTCAAGGTGTGGTCTCACCATGGAGCGATATAGAGGCATTATGACATTTTCCGTTTTATTAACCATTCCCTTCCTAATAATTCCTAACATTTTATTTGCTTTTTTGACTGCTGCAGCACACTGAGCTGACGATTTCAATGTATTATCTACTATGACGCCTAGATCTCTTTCTTGGGTGGTAGCTCCTAATATGGAACCTAACATCGTGTAACTACAGCTAGGGTTATTTTTCCCTATATGCAACACCTTGCACTTGTCCACATTAAATTTCATCTGCCATTTGGATGCCCAATCTTCCAGTCTTGCAAGGTCCTCCTGTAATGTATCACAGTCTGCTTGTGATTTAACTACTCTGAATAATTTTGTATCATCTGCAAATTTGATAACGTCACTCATCGTATTCCTTTCCAGATCATTGATATATATATTGAAAAGCACCGGTCCAAGTACAGATCCCTGAGGCACTCCACTGTTTACCCTTTTCCACTGAGAAAATTGACCATTTAGTCCTACTCTCTGTTTCCTGTCTTTTAACCAGTTTGTAATCCACGAAAGGACATCGCCTCCTATCCCATGACTTTTTAGTTTTCGTAGAAGCCTCTCATGAGGGACTTTGTCAAACGCCTTCTGAAAATCCAAATAGACTACATCTACCGGTTCACCTTTATCCACATGTTTATTAACCCCTTCAAAAAAATGAAGCAGGTTTGTTAGGCAAGACTTCCCTTGGGTAAATCCATGTTGACTGTGTCCCATTAAATCATGTCTTTCTATATGCTCTACAATTTTGATCTTGAGGATAGTTTCCACTATTTTTCCCGGCACTGAAGTTAGGCTCACTGGTCTATAGTTACCCGGATCACCCCTGGAGCCTTTTTTAAATATTGGGGTTACATTGGCCACCCTCCAGTCTTCAGGTACAATGGATGATTTTAATGATAGGTTACAAATTTTAACTAATAGGTCAGAAATTTCATTTTTGAGTTCCTTTAGTACCCTGGGATGCATACCATCCGGTCCAGGTGACTTGCTACTCTTTAGTTTGTCAATCTGGCCTACTACATCTTCCAGGTTGACAGTGATTTCGTTCAGTTCGTCTGACTCATCACCCCTGAAAAACAACTCCGGAACTGGTATCTCCCCAACATCCTCACTAGTAAACACGGAAGCAAAGAATTCATTTAGTCTTTCTGCAATGGCCTTATCTTCCCTAAGAGCCCCTTTAACCCCTCGGTCATCTAATGGTCCAACCGACTCCCTCACAGGTTTCTTGCTTTGGATATATTTAAAAAAGTTTTTATTATGAGTTTTTGCCTCTATGGCCAACTTCATTTCAAATTCTCTCTTCGCTTGTTTTATCAATGTTTTACACTTAACTTGACAATGCTTATGTTTTATCCTATTTTCTTCAGATGGATCTTTCTTCCAATTTTTGAAGGATGATTTTTTGGCTAAAATAGCCTCTTTCACCTCACCTTTTAACCATGACGGTAATCGTTTTGCCTTCCTTCCACCTTTCTTAATGCGTGGAATACATATGGACTGCGCCTCTAGGATTGTATTTTTAAACAATGTCCAAGCCTGTTGAACACTTTTAACCTTTGCAGCTGCACCTTTCAGTTTTTTTCTGACTATTTTCCTCATTTTATCAAAGTTTCCCTTTTGAAAGTTTAGTGTTAGAGCTGCAGATTTACTTATTGTCCCCCTACCAGTTATTAGTTTAAATTTGATCATGTTATGATCACTGTTGCCAAGTGGCCCCACCACCGTTACCTCTCTCACCAAATCCTGTGTTCCACTAAGAATTAAATCTAAAATAGCTCCCTCTCTTGTTGGTTCCTGAACCAATTGCTCCATGAAACAATCATTTATTACATCCAGGAACTTTATATCTCTAGCAAGTCTTGATGTTACATTTACCCAGTCAATATTGGGGTAATTGGATGAACTCTTTGCCAAGTCATAGGTGCTCTGGGCAGGCGGGCTTAAATACTCGAGTTGGATGACGTCATCCGAGGGGAACGCCCCCGAGGTTCACGCTATGACGTGGTTAAAGCTGGCCCAGGAGCAAGCACGCATGCCTAGGGAATCCCGAGGCAAGATGGCGGTCGGCAGCGTCCATGCTGGACTGGGCCGCCCAGGAACGGAGGCAGGAGGGCTGGCGAGAGCTGGCAGAGGCTGTGAGTTCCCCCAACGGAGCCAAAGCTGGCAACTGGTTGATGAGCTGATTGATTGGCAAAAGATTAATACCAGAAAAGGAATCCAAGATATAATTATGAGAGATGTAACCAAATTGGTAGTGCGGTAATAATGGGAGACTTCAATTACCCCTATATTGACTGGGTAAATGTATCATCAGGACACGCTAGAGCGATAACGTTCCTGGATGGAATAAATGATAGCTTTATGAAGCAATTGGTTCAGGAACCGACAAGAGAAGGAGCAATTTTAGGTCTAATTCTCAGTGGAGCAAAGGACTTAGTGAGAGAGGTAACAGTGGTGGGGCCGCTTGGCAATAGTGATCATAATATGGTCAAATTTGAATTAATAACTGGAAGAGGAACAGTATGCAAATCCACGGCTCTCGTGCTAAACTTTCAAAAGGGAAACTTTGATAAAATGAGAAAAATTGTTAGAAAAAAACTGAAAGGAGCAGCTACAAAAGTAAAAAATGTGCAAGAAGCGTGGTCATTGTTAAAAAATACCATTCTAGAAGCACAGTTCAGATGTATTCCACACATTAAGAAAGGTGGAAAGAAGGCAAAACGATTACCGGCATGGTTAAAAGGGGAGGTAAAAGAAGCTATTTTAGCCAAAAGATCTTCATTCAAAAATTGGAAGAAGGATCCAACAGAAGAAAATAGGATAATACATAAACGTTGGCAAGTTAAATGTAAGACATTGATAAGACAGGCTAAGAGAGAATTTGAAAAGAAGTTGGCCGTACAGGCAAAAACTCACAGTAAAAACTTTTTTAAATATATCAGAAGCAGAAAGCCTGTGAGGGAGTCAGTTGGACCGTTAGATGATCGAGGGGTTAAAGGGGTACTTAGAGAAGATAAGGCCATCGCAGAAAGATTAAATGATTTCTTTGCTTCGGTGTTTACTGAAGAGGATGTTGGAGAGGTACTCGTATTGGAGAAGGTTTTCATGGGCAATGATTCAGATGGACTGAATCAAATCACGGTGAACCTAGAAGATGTGGTAGACCTGATTGACAAACTGAAGAGTAGTAAATCACCTGGACCGGATGGTATACACCCCAGAGTTCTGAAGGAACTAAAAAATGAAATTTCAGACCTATTAGTAAAAATTTGTAACCTATCATTAAAATCATCCATTGTACCTGAAGACTGGAGGATAGCTAATGTAACCCCAATATTTAAAAAGGGCTCCAGGGGTGATCCGGGAAACTACAGACCGGTTAGCCTGACTTCAGTGCCAGGAAAAATAGTGGAAAGTGTTCTAAACATCAAAATCACAGAACATATAGAAAGACATGGTTTAATGGAACAAAGTCAGCATGGCTTTACTCAAGGCAAGTCTTGCCTCACAAATCTGCTTCACTTTTTTGAAGGAGTTAATAAACATGTGGATAAAGGTGAACTGGTAGATGTAATATATTTGGATTTTCAGAAGGCATTTGACAAAGTTCCTCATGAGAGGCTTCTAGGAAAAGTAAAAAGTCATGGGATAGGTGGTGATGTCCTTTCATGGATTGCAAACTGGCTAAAAGACAAGAAACAGAGTAGGATTAAATGGACAATTTTCTCAGTGGAAGGGAGTGGGCAGTGGAGTGCCTCAGATATCTTTATTGGGACCCTTACTTTTCAATATATTTATAAATGATCTGGAAAGAAATACGACGAGTGAGATAATCAAATTTGCAGATGATACAAAATTGTTCAGAGTAGTTAAATCACAAGCAGATTGTGATAAATTGCAGGAAGACCTTGTGAGACTGGAAAATTGGGCATCAAAATGGCAGATGAAATTTAATGTGGATAAGTGCAAGGTGATGCATATAGGGAAAAATAACCCATGCTATAGTTACACAATGTTAGGTTCCATAATAGGTGCTACCACCCAAGAAAGAGATCTAGGTGTCATAGTGGATAACACATTGAAATCGTCGGTTCAGTGTGCTGCAGCAGTCAAAAAAGCAAACAGAATGTTGGGAATTATTAGAAAGGGAATGGTGAATAAAACGGAAAATGTCATAATACCTCTGTATCACTCCATGGAGAGACTGCACCTTGAATACTGTGTACAATTCTGGTCGCCGCATCTCAAAAAAGATATAATTGCGATGGAGAAGGTACAGAGAAGGGCTACCAAAATGATAAGGGGAATGGAACAACTCCCCCTATGAGGAAAGACTAAAGAGGTTAGGACTTTTCAGCTTGGAGAAGAGACAGCTGAGGGGGGATATGATAGAGGTGTTTAAAATCATGAGAGGTCTAGAACAGGTAGATGTGAATCGTTTTTTTACTCTTTCGATAATAGAAAGACTAGGGGGCACTCCATGAAGTTAGCATGTGGCACATTTAAAACTAATCAGAGAAAGTTCTTTTTTACTCAACGCACAATTAAACTCTGGAATTTGTTGCCAGAGGATGTGTTTAGTGCAGTTAGTATAGCTGTGTTTAAAAAAGGATTGGATAAGTTCTTGGAGGAGAAGTCCATTACCTGCTATTAATTAAGTTGACTTAGAAAATAGCCATTGCTATTACTAGCAACGGTAACATGGAATAGACTTAGTTTTTGGGTACTTGCTAGGTTCTTATGGCCTGGATTGGCCTCTGTTGGAAATAGGATTCTGGGCTTGATGGACCCTTGGTCTGACCCAGTATGGCATGTTCTTATGTTATTAAAAGAAGGAGGTGAGCAACAGCGGTCGCAGGTGCCGGCAACTGCGGGGCGTAACATTGCTGCTGCTGCTGCTGCTGCTGCTATTATGCTCACACAGTGAGTACCCCCACTCCAGTACTGCCACATGATTATCTAAAACGTTTTTGCTTGCTGCCAGCCCTTCCCCAGCCTGCAGGAGCACTCACCCTCTCCCTTTCCCATTCCCATCCTCACTCCAGGAAGCTCACTGTTTCCACAGCCAGTTGACCCTTTCAGGAGGAAAGCGCAGCCTACAAAAGCTTCCCCAAAACTGCTTTGGCACTTCCTCTTGGCTCACCCCATCCCTTTTTGCGACTATAGCTTGCCTCCACTTCTCCATACCCACCACCACCACCACCACCACCATTCCAGTGCATTCTCTTTGACTGAGTGCTACAGAATCTGCTGCTTTTTTAGTTCCCCAGGCTCTGCACTGCTACCTATTCTGTTACAGCAGGCCCTAAAAAACCAATACATTTGATATTAGGATAACAGAACAAGCCAAGCTGTTAAAGATCCTTACAAAGAAACTACACACTAGCAGAATACCTCATCTCAGTCATTCATGCAGAACACAAAGACCTTCACCAAATACAGAATAAAGAGACAATAACGTTAAACTAGAAACATGCAAACAAAAACTGAATTGGAAACCATAACAAGACGGACTCCGTATGCAGTGCAACAATGGAAAAACTGAAACATCACGATTCCTCATTAAACAATAAAATCAAAATATGATAATAGTAAAGCCATACTCAAAAAAAGAATAACTATTTCAAAGCAGCTGATGAATAGAACATTGAATGATTAAAAATATTTAACACTGTTTTTTTGTATTAATTTTCTAATCAAAATATTTCAAAACAGCAGATGCATCAAATAACACCCAATAATTAAAACTCAGGCTAAAAAAAAAATCCCTTGCTCTTCGTACCTGGGAACTTTAAATTCCAGTCACCCTCAGATTGTCATGGATTAGGGTGGGATAGGAGATATGCACAAATTTTCTCCTCTGTCTTATATATACACACTTTCTAATGCATATGCTCATTCTTACACAAACTCCCTTATATTTTCTCTCACAATCATGCTGACTGGCTCACAAACTATGGCTCACACACATGCTCACTGTTTTAAATAGTCCTTTTGCTCACACACATGCTCATTGGTGTGCTCGTTCTTTCTCACTCATTTACATGTTCACTGGCTCACTCACTCTTGCTCACACACATGCTCTGGAAAACATAGTAAGCCTGACTATTATGCATTGTAACAGTGGAAAAACAAAAACATCATTCCTCATAAAACATTAAGCAATAAAGTCAAGAGATATAAAACATAATTCATAATATTAAAACATACTAAAAAAAAAGAATAAATATATCAAGCAGGCAACAGCCATCAAATATCCAGTAATTAAAATAAGTGTTTTCTAATATTTCCCAAATATCAAATATTTCAAACGGCAAACACATGAAATAACACCCCAAAATTTAAAATAATAGGATTAAAAATTTCCAACACTCCATACCTGGGATCATTTGATTTCCAGTCACCCACAGATTGTTGTTGATTGGGGGAGGGGGCCTCACAATCTTTACCTCTCTCTCCCTCCCCAACAAATACACATTCTGACACACATACAGGCTCTCTCTCATTCATATATACGCTGTCACATACACAGGCTCTTTCACTCTCTCTCACACACACATATACACACACAGTCTCAGGCTCTCACAAACACATACAGGCATGCTCACTCTGTCAATCAGTCTCTCACACATATACAGGGTCTTTCACACTTTCACGCATATGTAGGCTCTCTTGCGCACACACACACACACACACATACAGTCTGTCTCTCATACACACAAGCATAAATAAATATAGCTTTCAGGCCTCTGCTGAGGCAGTGCTGCTCCTCAATGCTGGAAGGGAGGTGGAAGAAGGTCACTGCTACCCATTGTAATGGTTTGTGGGTTTGTGGACCCTTGGCCCAAGGTGAGAGTTGTTATCGCCTGTGGGAAGGAGCCCCACAGATCACACCATCAGGAGGCGAGGTTAGGCACACTGGGAGCTCTGGGTGAGAATCTGTGGAGAGGGCCCAAGGAGCAGGGTAAGAGACACAGCAAGGAGGGGCCCCCACAGTAAGCAGGCAGGCTGGAGATCAGTACCTGGGCAGAGACCTCCGAAGGGGGTGGCACTAGACAGACCTGAGGAGCGGGAAGCGCGAGACAGGATGTGCAGGAGGTATACTGTAGAGGCAACCCCGAGGGGTTGCCTCTACAGTATACCTCCTGCACATCACATCAGTACCTCCCTTGCGCAGCAAGGGAGGTACTGATGTGATGACATAGGCTAACCCGCGGAGCAGGGAAGCCCGAGTCAGGTCTCCAGGTGATGACGTAGACAAGCCCGAGAAGCGGGAGATACCGGCAGTCACTGGTGGTTGAACAAGGGTACTACCCCGAGGAGCGGGGAAGCACTGACAGTCCCAAATGTAGAACATAGGCACTACCCTGAGGAGTGGAGAAGCACTGACAGTCCCAAGTGTAGAAAGCAGGCACTACCCCGTGGAGCGGGGAAACACTGACAGTCTCTGGTATAGAATGTAGGCACTGTCCCGAGGAGCGGGGAAGCATGGACATAGAACTCCCAATTGGTGAAGGCGTTCCCAGAGGCAGCCTCGAGGAGTGGGGAGCCAGCAGAATAGGACTTCTGGAAGGTGCAGGGCCAGCCTGAGGAGCGGGGGAAGCCAGGAGACCAAGTCTCTGTAGAGATTGCACGCTGGCCCCCAAGGAGCGGGTACCAGCCAGCGACCAGAGTCCAAGTAGGGTTTGGAAATGACACCACAGGTCCAGTGGAGACAGGAGCTCATAGAGTAGCAATGGAACTTGTTACCAAGTCAGCTAGCTGGGGGCAAAGGCAGAGCTTAAGAACCCTGATCCAATGATATCATCAATCAGGGATGCCCCAAGGTTCCCGCCAAAGTAGCTTCAAAAGAAGGCCAGGTGGCACGCGCGTGCACTTGGAAGTCCCAGAGTCGGCGTAAGTGGTGGCAGCGTCTCGACCGCCACGAAGAACCATGGGGTACGCGGCAGCAGAGATTAGCCCCCACCACAAGCAGGCCTGGAGAGGGAAGTAGGACGGTGCAGGATGTGAGTAGACAGGGTCGCAGCCATCTGCGACTGAGGGTTATAACAGTACCCCCCTTCTTAAGGCCCCCCCCCCCCAGGGTTTTGGGTTTGTGAGGATGCTTGGCATGGAACTGCTGAATGAGATCCTTGTCCAGGATATTGGCGGCAGGTTCCCAGCTGTTCTCAGAACATGAAAGAAGATATTCCCACTTTTTTCCATGTTTTCTAATGTCCAGGACATCTTGGACTTGATATGTGACATCTGCCTCCGAGGACAGCAGTTGGGGGTCCGGTGGTTTTTTAGAAAATCCAGAGAGAACCAAAAGTTTTAGTAGAGAAACGTGGAAAGCGTTGTGAATCTTGAGCGAGGAAGGCAGCTGGGGTCGGTAAGTAACTGGGCCCAGCTGGCAGAGCACAGGAAAGGGGCCAATATATCTGGAAGCGAAGCAAGCTGAGGGCAGCTTGAGTTGAATAAACTTGGTACTGAGCCATACTTTATCCCTAGGTTGGAACTGGGGTGCTTCGCGGTGGTGCGCGTCAAAGGCCTCCTTCAATCTCTGAGCAGCCTGCTTGAGCAGCTGTTGGGTATTGTGCCACAATTGGTGCAATTCTTGAGCAGTTGCCTGTGCTTCTGGTGAGGCCATGGACAGCAGGAGCAGGAGTGGTGGCAAAGGCTGGCATCCAAAGACCACCTGGAAAGGAGACGAGCCGGTGGAAGCAGACTGATAGGAGTTTAGTGCTAACTCCGCCCATGGAAGGAGGTCGGCCCAATCATCCTGCCGCAGGCTCACGTAGGCTTGCAAGAATTGCTTTAAGGTTCTATTAGTCCTCTCCGTTTGTCCATTGGCTTGAGGATGGTAAACTGAGGTGAAATCTAATGTAATATTGAATTTTTTGCAGAGAGATTTCCAAATGCGTGCAGTGAATTGAACTCCACGGTCCAAGAGAATATGCTTGGGGAGACCGTGGAGCCGGAAGAGCAGTTTAGCAAGCTGAGCTGCCGAAGGAAGGCAGGGTAGAGCCACGAAGTGGGCCATTTTAGAGAAACGGTCGACAGTGACCCATATGGTATTGTTACCGTTGGAGACAGTCAAATCCACTATAAAGTCCATTGTGATATGGGTCCAGGGCTCACTCAGAATGGGAAGTGGTTGCAAGAGTCCCCTGCTGGAGGATTATGATGGGCGCACGTAGGGCAGGATTCTACGTAAGCTTGTGTATCTTTTCATATAGAGGCCACCAATAATACTGCTGAAATGTGGAAAGAGTTCTGGACTGGCCCGGATGTCCCGAGGTCAAAGAGTCGTGAGCCCATTGAAGAACTCTCCATCGTAGCTGGTGGAGGACCATCGTCTTCCCCGGTGGTACTGGGAAGGTGGCAGACAGAATGATCTTGGCAGGGTCTATTATGTGCCGCGGGGTATCAGGTACATCCTCTGTGATGAAGGATCTGGAGACAGCATCGGCGCAACCAATTTTATTGGCTGGGCGGTAACACAGTATGAAATTGAATAGGGTAAAGAAGAGGGACCAACGGGCCTGGCGATGGTTTAAACACAGCATGATGTAAATACTCAAGATTTTTATGATCCGTGTATACGGTGATCTGGTGTTGGGCTCCCTTAAGCCAGGGTCGCCATTCCTCAAAGGCCAGCTTGATGGCGAGTAATTCTTTATCCCCAATGGCATATTTATGTTCCGCCGGAGAGAAGCATGGGGAAAAAAATGAACAAGGGTATAGTGTATGAGTAGTTGAGTATTGGCTCAGCACGGCTCCTATTCCAACGTCGGAGGCATCGACCTCAACGACAAATGGCCGCATAGGGTCCGGATGGCGGAGACATGGTTCCTTGAGAAAGGCGGACTTAAGATCCTGAAAGGCAGTCATGGCTTTGGGCAACCACTGAGAGGGGTTGGCTCCTTTGCGAGTCATGGCCGTGAGTGGTGCAGTCAGAGTTGAATAATGGTGAATAAAGGAGCGATAGCAATTGGCAAAGCCAAGGAATCTCTGAAGAGCCTTAAGGCCCTAGGTTGAGGCCAATCATGGATGCTCTTCAATTTCTGAGGGTCCATTCTAAACCCCAGGCTGGACACCACATAGCCAAGAAAAGGAATGGTCTCCTGCTCAAAGGAGCACTTCTCAAGCTTGGCAAAAAGTTGGTTGTCTTGCAGACGCTGGAGGACACGAGAGACATCCTGACGATGGCTTTGAAGGTCTTGCGAGAAGACTAGAATGTCGTCGAGGTACACAACTACGCACTGGTAAAGCATATCGCTGAAAACCTTGTTCATCAGGTTTTGAAATACCGCGGGTGCATTGCAAAGCCCGAATGGCATCACGAGGTAATCAAAGTGGCCATCACGCATGTTAAAGTCGGTCTTCCACTTGTCGCCCTTGCGGATCCAGACCAGATTGTAGGCTCTGAGGAGGTCCAATATGGAGAAGATCTTTGCTCCTTGAAGCCTGTCGAAAACATCAGAGATAAGACGCAGTGGGTAGCGATCCTTTAGAGCAGTGGAGCAGTGGTTCTCAACCTTTTTTCGGCCGGGACACACCTGACAGATGGTTCTCACATGCGTGATACACTGAACATGTGACCGTCACAGGGCTAAATGTAAATATATATTCTGCATCCTCAGGAACCCCCTCGACCCCCAAAAATGGGTTCAGAGCAGAACTAGGACATTATCCATACCACTCACCATATAAAAAAAATATTCTGGTTCTGATGACATCTCAGTGAAAGCAAAACAAACTCCCTTTAATTGCAGGCACAATACCTCTCCTTATGAAGACAGTAATTTACCACTAATGCATGTCCTTTTGAGAAAACACAACAATTAAGATTGATACAAATGCCTACATGCTTGTAAAATACCTCACCTTGGTCGCACACCCAGAACTGACCTTCACCACAAATTATAAATATGGAGACAAACTGGAATGGAAAACCAAAACAACTACTCTGCATGCAGAGCAAATCTGGAGAAATGGAAAGAGAAATATAGCACCTAACATAGTCCCAGGATCTGCAATAATGCACACAAACTAACCCGCACAAAGTTACACCTGTATTATGGAACACACTGAAACAGTAACAACCCTACCTATGAAAAGGCAACATTACAAATATTTAACCAGGCCCTAAATACTAATACACCTCCTATTAGGAAAACAGAACAAGCCAAACTGCTATAGGTCCCCAGACAGAAATAATTGTAAAACTATACTAATAAATGTTACACTGTCTCACACACCAGTCACCTCCCTGACCAGTCTGTCTCTCACACACACAGACACCAGTCACCTCCCTGACCAGTCTGTCTCTCACACACAGACCCAATCATCTCCCTGATGAGTCTGTCTCTCTCACACACAGACACCAGTCACCTCCCTGACCAATCTCTGTCTCACACACACACACACACACACACACACACACTAGTCATCTTCCTGACCAGTCTGTCTCTCTTTCACAGAAACACATCACCTCCGACCATGGTCTCTCTCAATCACACACATGCTCTCTCACTTACATACAAGCTCTTAATCACATACAAATGCTCTTGCTCCCATTCTACCACACACACACAAAGCTGCCATTCATGCACCCATTCTACCACACACACACAAAGCTGCCACTCATGCACCCATTCTACCACACACACACACACACGCTCTCACTCATGCACCCAAGCATCCATTCTACCACTGGCACCCAAAGCTTCCACTCACACACACACACACATACTCTCAAGTGGAGCCTCTTCTCATTGCTTGGCCCAATAAGCCTGGCCTCCGCTCTTCAGCCATCACTGGCTGGGCCTCCAACGGCGGTGCTCAGCGTCTCTCCTCACTTCAGCTGCTGCTGACCTGGCCTCTGGCGGCGGCTCGCAGAGTCTCTCTGCACTTCAGCCGCTGCTGGCCTGTCCTCTGACAGCGGCTCTCAGCATATCTCCGCTCTTCGGCCCACCGGCCAAGCCTCCGGTGGCAGCGAGCAGGGTCTTTCCACTCTTCAGCCCCGCCGGCCTGGCCTCCAGTGGTGGAACTCGCCTAAAAACTGCATCAGCCAGTCCTCCCCTGGGGAGAAGGGAAGCACAAGTGGGACAACGGGACACCAGGAGCCGCGACACACCAGCTGGTTCTTGGCGACACACTGATGTGTCGCGACATACCAGTTGAGAATCGCTGCTTTAGAGTGATTTCATTTAGGCCTCGGTAATCGATGCAGGGATGGAGGGAGCCATCTTTTTTCCCTACAAAGAAAACTCCTGCTCCAGCGGGAGACTTGGAGGGCCGAATGAAGCCTTTGGCCAGGTTCTCTGACATGGCTTGGGTCTCAGTCTGCGAATCCTACCCCAAGGATGCCCTGTGTTAGGCAGCAAATTAATTGCACAGTCGTAGGAGCCGTGAGAGGGTAGAGTATTCGCGGCCTTCTTCGAGAACACATAGGCAAAAGAAGCGTATTGCGGTGGAAGGCCAGGAAGAGGGCAAGGTAGTCATACAAGGCATAGGAGAGACGGACTCTAGGCAGTTTTTATAACAGGAGGGACCCCAACAAGAGAGCTGTAGGGTAGCCCATTCGAACTGCGGATTGTGTTACTGTAGCCACGGCAGTCCCAAAACTACAGGATGAATGGCTTTGTCCAATATATGGAAATAAATGGTTTCCATGTGCAGGGTCCAGGTGCGAAGCTGAATAGGGGCCGTGGTGTGGATAACCTCATCAGGAAGAGGTTCTCCAAGGATTGATGAGAGTAGTAACGGCACAGGAGAGTGGATGGTGGGGATCCGCAAGTGTTCCGTGAGTTGTTTTAATATGATGTTCCCACCAGACCCGGAGTCCACCAATGCCAAAGTGTGAAAATCCTGGTTGTCCATCTTAATGGAAATGGGGACAGTCAATGGAGGAGATGGTGAAGTCAGGCCTAGGAGTAGTCCTCCAGCAGAATCTAGGCCTGGGAGTTTCCTGGACAGACTGGACACGAGGCTATGGCATGTCCGGATTGGCTGCAGTACAGGCAGAGACTGGATTGCTGGCGACATTCCTTAGGAGAAAGTCTGCTCTGACCCATCTGCATAGGTTCTTCCTCTGCTAGGTTCTGAGATGTGTTCATTCTGGGAGAAGAAGAACATCGATTTCAGGATGAGCCTGAGGTAGACTTCCGGGATGTTCTGGACTCTTGAGAGCATTCTTGTAGGCGACGGTCGATACGCCCAGTAAGGTCTTTCAAGGAGTCCAATGACGTGGGCAATTTGCGAGCCTCCAGCTCATCTTTAATCCGAGGGCTCAAACCTTCTAGGAAGATGGAACATAAACAGTTGAAGTTCCAGTGAAGTTCCGAAGCAAGAGTTCTGAATTCAATAACATAGTCCGTTAATAGGCGAGAGCCTTGTTGAAGATGAAGAAGTGATGACCCGGAAATGGCTCTTTGGCCAGGATCTTTGAAGACGGATGGGAATAGGGCCAAGAACCCTGGAAGATCTCGAAGGCCCGGGTCAGCATGCTCCCAGAGAGGTAATGCCCAGGCCAGGCCTTACCATCCAAAAGGGAAAGGATGTAGGTAGTCTTGGTGATCATGTCTGGGAAGTAAGCTGGTTGCAGACAGAAGTGCATATTGCATTGATTCAAGAAACCCCTACACATAAGAGGGTTCCCTGAAAAGCGTAGAGGTGCCGGCAAGGCACGGTCAGCTGGGGAACCGGCATAGAGGTGGAGGTATTGACCTTGATAGACGTCGTGGTGGCAGTCAAGGGAGCATCTAGTGAGTGCTCAGGTTGTCAATGGCAGCTGCCAGAGACACCAGGAATTTTTGCTGTTTGCTGATCCTTTGTGCCAGGCCAGGAATGGCCTGGAGGGCCGAGACCTCTGCCGGGTCCATGGACTTGGCAATCTGGTGTGTGGGTTTGTGGACCCTTGACACAAGGTGAGAGTTGTTACCACCTGTGGGAAGGAGCCCCACAGGTCCACACCATCGGGAGGTGAGGTCAGGCACAGTTGGAGCTCTGGGTGAGAATCTGTGGAGAGGGCCCGAGGAGCGGGGTAAGAGACACAGAAAGAAGAGTCCCCCACAGTAAGCAGGCAGGCTGGAGATCAGTACCTGGGCAGAGACCTCTGAAGGGTCTCTGCCCAGGTACTGCTAGGCAGACCCAAGGAGTGGGAAGCACGAGACAGGACGTGCAGAAGGTATACTGTAGAGGCAACCCCGAGGGATGGAGTTGCATAGCGAGGGAGGTACTGATACGATGACATAGGCTAACCCGCAGAGCGGGGAAGCCTGAGTCAGGTCTCCAGGTGATGACGTAGACAAGCCCGAGGAGCAGGAGATACTGGCAGTCACCGATGGTTGAACAAGGGTACTGCCCCGAAGAGTGGGGAAGCACAACAGTCTCTGGTGTTGAACGTAGGCACTGCCCCAAGGAGCGGGGAAGCACTGACAGTCCCAAGTGTAGATAGTAGGCACTACCCTGAGGAGCGGGGAAACACTGACAGTCTCTGGTATAGAATGTAGGCACTGTCCCGAGGAGTGGGGAAGCACGGAGATAGAACTCCCAAGTGGTGAAGGCGTTCCCAGAGGCAGCCTCGAGGAGTGGGGAGCTGGCAGAATAGGACTTCTGGAAGGCACAGGGCCAGCCCGAGGAGCGGGGGAAGCCAGGAGACCAAGTCTCTATAGACAGCGCACGCTGGCCCCCGAGGAGCGGGTACCAGCCAGGGACCAGAGTCCAAGTAGGGTCCGGAAATGACACCACAGGTCCAATGGAGACAGGAGTTCATAGAGAGGCAATGGAACTCGTTGCCTGGAGCTTAAGAACCCTGATCCAATGACATCATCAATCAGGGACGCCCCCAAGGTTCCCACCATAGTAGCTCCAAAAGAGGGCCTAGTGGTGCGCGCGCGCACCTAGGAAGGCCCAGAGAGGGTGTGGGTGGTGGCGGCGTTCTGACCGCCATGAGGAACCATAAGGTACGCGGCGGCAGAGACTAGCCCCCACCTCGAGCAGGCCCTTAGAGGGGTGCAGGACGTGAGTAGACGCGGTTGCAGCTGTCTGCGACTGACGGTCATAACACCCATGGCTCCTGCATGGTGGGGAGTGGAGGGCCTTGGCTGTGGCCGTGCAGGGCCTCTCTTCGGGCCATGACCATGCAGGCTTCTCTTCGAGTAGCAGCTGTGCAGGAACTCTCGTCAGACCGCGGCCATGCAGGGCTTCTCTTTGGGACGCGGCCATACAGGAACTCTTGTTGGGCGGCGGTTGTGCAGGGGCTCTCGTCGGGCTGTGGCCGTGCAGATCTCATCAGGCTGTGGCAGGTTGGGCTCTGCTGCGACTGTGCAGGGTCTCTCTTTGGGCCATGGCTGTGCAGGAACTCTTGTCAGGCCATAGCCGTGCAAGGCCTTTCTTTGGGCCATGGCCGTGTAGAGCCTCTCGTCGGACTTTGGCTGTGCAGGAACTCTCATCGAGTCGCAGCCTTGCAGGACCTCTTCGCGGCAGGAAGCTGGAAGAATCACGTGATCGGAGCAACCGGCCCACCAGGGAATGCCCGATCCCCCAATAGGCCAATCCACCCCTGCTTTCTCATATACATGCTTATGCTCTCACACACACTCCCTTTCTCTCACATACTCAGGCTCTCTCTTCCTCACAAACACATTATGTGTATGTCTGTGTATGCCTGTGAGAGCTTATATGTGGCATATAGGCTTTCACATGCATATACATTTATTTATTTATTTTATTTTTTAATTTTTATATACCGAAGTTCTTGTGGGAATTACAAATCACTCCGGTTTACATAAAACGATGAACTGCCCAACAGCGGATGGGGCTTTACATAGAACTGTAGAACATAAGGAACAATAAAACCGGATGTCAATTTAACATGGTAATAATAAATATAATATAATATAATATGTATATACAATTTAACTATTTAACGTAGTAGAGATGACCTGTCAAATCTACCAAGCATGCATATACATATGCATGCTTGCTCTCACACAGACACACACAAATGCACACAGACCTTCATACACACACACACACACACACACACACACACACACACAGGGTCTCAGATAGACAAACATGTGCACCCAGACTCTCTCTCACACACACACACTCTCACACAGATACATACACACATGTTCTCACACAGACACTCACACAAGCTCTCACACAGACACATACACATGCACACAGGTTCTCAGACACACATGCATCAAGATTCCACACAAACACACATGCTCTCACACAGACACACACATAAGAACATACGAACATAAGAGCATAAGAAATTGCCATGCTGGGTCAGACCAAGGATCCATCAAGCCCAGCATCCTGTTTCCAACAGAGGCCAAACCAGGTCACAAGAATCTGGCAAGTACCCAAACACCAAGCAGATCCCATGCTACTGATGCAATTAATAGCAGTGGCTATTAGCTAAGTAAACTCGATTAATAGCAGTTAATGGACTTCTCCTGCAAGAACTTATCCAAACCATTTTTGAACCCAGCTACACTAACTGCACTAACCGCGTCCTCTGGCAACAAATTCCAGAGCTTAATTGTGCGTTGAGTGAAAAAGAATTTTCTCCGATTAGTCTTAAATGTGCTACTTGCTAATTTCATGGAATGCCACCTGGTCCTTCTAGTATCTGAAAGTGTAAATAACCGATTCACATCTACTCGTTCAAGACATCTCATGATCTTAAAGACCTCTATCATATCACTCCTCAGCCGTCTCTTCTCCAAGCTGAATAGCCCCAACTTCTTCAGCCTTTCCTCATAGTGGAGCTATTCCATTCCCTTTATCATTTTGGTTGCCCTTCTCTGTACTTTCTCCATCACAACTATATCTTTTTTGAGATGCGGCAACCAGAATTGCACACAGTACATGGTGTGGTCTCACCATGGAGCGATACAGAGGCATTATGACATTTTCCGTTTTATTAACCATTCCCTTCCTAATAATTCCTGTTTGCTTTTTTGACTGCTGCAGCACACTGAGCCAACGATTTCAAAGTATTATCCACCATGATGCCTAGATCTTTTTCCAGGGTGATAGCTCCAAATATGGAACCTAACATCATATAACTACAGCAAGGGTTATTTTTCCCTATATGCAACACCTTGGACTTGTTCATATTAAATTTCATCTGCCATTTGGATGCCCAATCTTACAGTCTTGCAAGGTCCTCCTGTAATGTATCACAATCCTCTTGTGATTTAACTACTCTGAATAATTTTGTATCATCCGCAGATTTGATAACCTCACTCGTCGTATTCCTTTCCAGATCATTTATAAATATATTGAAAAGCACCGGTCGAAGTACAGATCCCTGAGGCACTCCACTGTTTACCCTTTTCCACTGAGAAAATTGACCATTTAATCCTACTCTCTGTTTCCTGTCTTTTAACCAGTTTGTAATCCACAAAAGGACATCGCCTCCTATCCCATGACTTTTAGTTTTTTTAGAAGCCTCTCATGAGGGACTTTGTCAAATGCCTTCTGAAAATCCAAATACACTACATCTACTGATTCACCTTTATCCACATGTTTATTAACCCCTTCAAAAAAATAAAGCAGATTTATTAGGCAAGACTTTCCATGAGTAAATCCATGTTGACTGTGTTCCATTAAACCATGCCTTTCTATATGCTCTTTGATTTTGATCTTTAGAATAGTTTCCACTATTTTTCCTGGCACTGAAGTCAGGCTCACTGGTCTATAGTTTCCCGGATCGCCCCTGGAGCCTTTTTTAAATATTGGGGTTACATTGGCCACCCTCCAGTCTTCAGGTACAATGGATGATTTTAATGATAGGTTACAAATTTTAACTAATAGATCAGAAATTTCATTTTTGAGTTCCTTCAGAACCCTAGGATGCATACCATCCGGTCCAGGTGATTTGCTACTCTTTAGTTTGTCAACCTGGCCTACTACATCTTCCAGGTTCACAGTGATTTGGTTCAGTTCATCTGACTCATCACCCTTGAAAACCATCTCCGGAACTGGTATCTCCCCAACATCCTCATTAGTAAACACAGAAGCAAAGAATTCATTTAGTCTTTCTGCAATGGCCTTATCTTCCCTAAGAGCCCCTTTAACCCCTCTGTCATCTCATGGTCCAACCGACTCCCTCACAGGTTTCTTGCTTCAGATATATTTTTAAAAGTTTTTATTATGAGTTTTTGCCTGTTATGGTTTAGCGGTGTTTGGGTGGATTCCTGGGTACCATGGCAGATGACCACACCCATGGGGAGGAGCCCCATGGGGAGCCACAGTACTGGGCTAGTCTCGGGATGCCCAAACACAGAGTTAGATCTTTTATTAAACAGCTTGTAGTATATCACCAGAGGTGGCAGTAGTGAGATGATCCAGAGGTAGCAGTCCAGGGACCCTCGGCAGAGGGGACCCATCTCACCAAGCAGAGGGCCCCCGAGGAGCAGGTTAGAGAATACTCCGAAGGGCAAGGTAGAGCTTCCAGCAGCAGCAGGAAGCGGCAGAGTAGCGTAGACCGGATGAATCCAATTTGTTGCTAACTCAGCGAACTAGCAAACAAGTGTAGGCTAAATATCTGGATGGCGTGACGTCACTTGAGGGGAACGCCCCCGAGGTTCGTGCCATAGCTAGAATAAAGACGTGGGTAGCGCATGCCCGCACACCGTAGGAGGACCTTGGGAGGCAACGTCATAGCCATTCCGGAGACGCTGGAGAGGGCGGCTTGCAGACACAGCGGTAGCCATTTTCTCAAGGTAAGTGGGAGGAGCCGAGAATAAGGTGAGACATACAGGGCGAAGCCATCTGAGACCGACGGACGCAACAGTACCCCCCTTCAAAGGGCCCCCTCCAGACCTCCTACCTGGTCTTGGTTTCTGAGGATGCATCTTGTGGAATTGTTGAAGCATCTCTTTATCCAGGATATTTGCTTGAGGTTCCCAAGAGTTATTTTCAGGTCCATAACTCTCCTGTGACAGGAGGTATTCCCATACTCTGCCTCTCTTTCTCACATCAAGAATAGCGTCTACCTTGTATTCGATGTCTTCTTCTGCATTAATAGGAGTAGGTTCAGGTGTCTTGGTTGAGAACTCACTAAGGATCAATGGTTTCAATAGTGAGACATGGAACGCATTATGAATCTTCAATGCTGGTGGAAGTTTCAGATTGATGTAAGAGTACCTAGTTGTCAGAGAATCAGAAAGGGTCCGACATAGTGTGGAGAAAAGCGAGCTGAAGGTAACTTGAGTCTTAAATGTTTTGTAGATAGCCAGACTTTATCACCAGGCTGAAATTCTGGAGCCTTGACGTGATGAACATCATAGCTTTTCTTTGCTCTTGTCCTGCTTTACGAAGCATCTCTTTAGCTTTAGTCCAAAGTTGTTGAATGGCAGTAGATTGAGCTGCCAGGGATGACACTGAAAGTAGAAATGGTAAGAGTGGTAATGGTAGTCGTCCGTAGACCACTTCAAATGGTGTTGATCCAGTAGATGTTGCTGGATGAGAGTTGATGGCAAATTCAGCCCAGGGCAACAGTTCAGCCCAATCATTTTGGCGAGTACCCACACAGGCATGAATAAACTGCTTGAGTGTCCTATTCATTCTTTCTGTTTGCCCGTTAGACTGAGGATGGTATGATGAGGTGAAGTCGAAAGAGATATCAAACTTCTTGTACAATGCCTTCCAGAACTTAGCTGTGAATTGGGTTCCTCTGTCAGAGACGATGTGCTTTGGCATGCCGTGTAGGCGAAAGATGTGAGTGATGAAAAGCTTTGCAAGCTCCATGGCTGTGGGCAAGCCAGGGAGAGCCATGAATTGAGCCATCTTCGAGAAACGATCCACTGTTACCCAGATAGTGTTGTTTCCTCCTGAGAGTGGTAAGTCTTCCACAAAATCTGTAGCGATGTGTGTCCAGGGCTTCTCTGGTACTGGCAAGGGTTGGAGTAGGCCCCAAGGATGGCCAGGCGGCGCTTTCTGTCTGGCACAATTAGAGCAAGAAGCGACATAGGAGAACGTGTCTTCCTTCATGGTGGGCCACCAGTGGTACTTCTGAAGTTTTGCCAGCCAGTTTAGAGTCGTGAGCCCATGCTAATAACTTCTTTCTTAGGTTCTTGGGTACAATGTTCTTACCTGCAGGTACTGGGTGAGTAGCTGACAAGATAACTCTTTTCGGGTCGATGATATGTTGGGGTTCATCAGGTACGTCCTCAGAGAGGAATGAGTGAGATAGGGCATCTGCTCTGACGTTCTTATCTCCAGGGTGATATTTCAGCACAAAGTCAAATCTGTTGAAAAACAGGGACCATCTCGCCTGCCTATGGTTTAGGCACTGTGCGTGGCGGAGGTACTCCAGATTTTTATGATCTGTAAAGACAGTGATCTAATGTTGTGCACCTTCAAGCCAGGGCCACCACTCCTCGAATGCCATCTTGATCACCAGGAGTTCTTTATCTCCTATTCTGTAATTCTTCTCTGCTGGTGAGAAGTGACAGGAGAAAAATGAGCATGGGTGTAAGGTCTTAGAGTCACCAGCCTGGCTTAGCACGGCCCCTACGCCTGCGTTTGAGGCATCGACCTCAACGATGAAGGGCTTGGTTGGATTCGGATGTCGGAGGCATGGCTTACTTGAGAAGGCATCTTTCAGTTTCTAGAACGTGATTACAGCCTCCGTAGACCAACTGGCGAAGTAGACACCTTTCTTTGTCAGAGCTGTAAGCGTAACAGTGAGTGAGGAGTAGTTCTTGATGAATGTTCTGTAGTAGTTGATAAATCCCAGAAATCGTCTAAGAGCCTTTAGACCTGTGAGTTGTGTCCATTTCTTAATGCTCCCAAAAAGCAAGAAGGTAGGCGATCTAGAAAAGCCGTCAGGACAACAAAGGAGGTAGATGCCAAGGTCTTTTTCAATTCTTTATTGAAGTGGAGAAGTATTAAAAAATACAGCCCGACTCTGGCCAAGTTTCGCCGTTTACATAACGGCTGCCTCAGGGGCTAAAATGTAATCATAAAAACATCATCTTTAGTAGAAAGTCTAAATAAATAATATCACTAAAATCAATCATAAATAGCATTATTATACATAGTAATAATAACTCCAAGTATTGATAAAACATTATTTTTAAAAATCATAAGGTTATAAAATGAATTCTTTATGAAAATGTATTTATTTTTTTTTTTTTTCCGTTTTAACTGTGTATTACACTTTTTCCATAGTAAAAAACATTTTTTTCATAATTTAAGAGAGCCATTTCGTTTCCTTCCTGTTTTTTAATCGGGACAATGATTCACAGCTATCTTTGCCGCCAAAACTTGAGCTTAAAAATGGTGAAGCAGTAGTGTCCAAATGTTTGTTACCTGGAGTGGAGACCCAGATCTGTAAGGAAAGCATAAGGTAAATAATTAGGTGATTAACATTTGATACATGGTTAGCTGTCACGCTTTATTTTTTGTAGATAGATCCTTTTAACAAATCATCGGTTAAGTGGGATGTGCTGCTTTGAACATGTTTCTCACGTAGGGGAGGCTACAATATTCCACAATCATGATCTTTAAAAGTTTGTTTGTTCATACAAGTCATCTGCATACCGCGCCTTTTTTGATTACAGCGCTATGATTTCTTAAGAGCAATTTAAATACCTTTTTTTAATTACAGCTCTATGATTTTTAACAAGTAACAGAAATACTTCTATATTTCATAAAAAGAGTAAAAATGTTTTTGCACTTTCACCAGCATACTTCCCCCCTTTTTTTTGGGATTGAAAAAATTAACTGCTCTTATTCTCATATTTCACAATAAGTATAGTGATCATCTTTCATTTTAAACACTCTACGATTTGGTTTTCAAACCATTTAGCACTGGGTGCGTTGTAAGTTTAATTAATAAAACTTTAGAACATTAATCCATTTTTGTAAAGTTAAGTCAGTATACACATTATTATTAATATATATCGTATATGTTACCCAGTGTTATTTCCATTCATAATCGGAATGATTACAAGTTTCAGTCTAGGAGCACATTTTTGGGAGGTTTTTAGGCACTCGACGTTTCACTTTGGTTTGAATAGGTTTGCAATTTAAATATTATTATTACTGTATTACATAACTATAATGGATTTTGCATTTAGGTGTTCATAGAAGAATTGAATCCACATGATTAGGATTTACTTTCATAAGAGATAAGGTCAGTCAACTCATCGAAATAAACAGTCCCATCAATGGAAATGTAAATGTATAGGAATAACAATATACATATAATTTTTCACATACTCTTATAGATTCAAAGCTACTGTGGATCACAAATGCACAGATCTGTCTGATGCACAAGCATACATGCTTGCTCAGTAATACTGAGTCCAGACATACATATCTAAGGTAACATATTTCTTTAAAAAAAATTTTTTTTTAATTGTTTTAAACTGTAGGAAATCACAAGGTATTATTTTAGTTATTTTTATTAATTAGTAATTTTTATCATTACACATAACTTTCTAATATATTCATAGATTGTATTAAGAACTCAGTAAATTGATTTTTTATATGCACATTTTCACCATAGAGGTGTTAATATGATGTCACCATTCACAATAAATAAATACATAAATACATTTTCATAAAGAATTCATTTTATAACCTTATGATTTTTAAAAATAATGCTTTATCAATACTTGGAGTTATTATTACTATGTATTAATAATGATATTTATGATTGATTTTAGTGATATTATTTATTTAGACTTTTTACTAAAGATGATGTTTTTATGATTAAACCTTAGCCCCTGAGGCAGCCATTATGTAAACGGTGAAACTCGGCCAGAGTTGGGCTGTATTTTTTAATACGTCTTCACTTCAATAAAGAATTGAAAAAGACCTTGGCATTTACCTCATTACTTAATGCTCTCCAGCTTCTGTGGGTCCATCTGGAAACCTTGATTGGAAACAATGTACCCTAAGAAAGGCACTGATTCCTTATGGAACTCGCACTTAGACAACTTAGCATATAGACAATTCTCCCGGAGTCTTTGCAGCACTCTTTTGACATCCTCCAGATGAATGTTCATGTCTTGGGAGAATATCAAGATGTCATCTAGATACACAACAACACATTTGTAAAGTAGATCACGCAGAATGTTGTTCATCATGTTTTGGAAGACAGCTGGGGCATTGCACAGGCCAAAGGGCATCACTAGATATTCAAAGTGCCCATCCCGAGTGTTGAAGGCTGTCTTCCATTTATCGCCGGAGCGGATGCGAACTAGGTTATAGGCTCCCTTCAGATCAAGCTTGGAGAATACTTTGACTCCCTGTAGTCTGTCAAATAGCTCTGAGATGAGTGGTAAGGGATAGCGGTCTTTCACAGTGATCTCGTTTAGACCTCGATAGTCAATACAAGAACGCAATGTGCCATCCTTCTTCCCCACAAAGAAAAAGCCTGCGCCAGCAGGAGACTTGGAAGGTCTTATGAAGCCTTTCTGAAGATTCTCCTGTATGTATTCCGACATGGCCTTATTTTCTACCACGGAGAGAGGGTAGACCCTTCCTTTGGGTGGTTCAGTG
Source organism: Rhinatrema bivittatum (assembly GCF_901001135.1). Classification (NCBI taxonomy): domain Eukaryota; kingdom Metazoa; phylum Chordata; class Amphibia; order Gymnophiona; family Rhinatrematidae; genus Rhinatrema; species Rhinatrema bivittatum. Next base: position 293,707,014 of record NC_042617.1, on the reverse strand, counting down.
GTAGGCTTCAAATTGATGGCGCAGTCGTAGGATCTGTGTGGAGGGAGAACATCTGCAGCTTCCTTGGAAAACACATCGTGAAAAGATGCATACTGAGGTGGCAACCCAGGCATCAATGGGGTAGTTGGCATGCAGGGTAAAGGAGCGACCTCCATCAGACATTTTCCATGGCAATCTGGACCCCAACGTGAAAGTTCCAGAGTGGCCCAATTGAATTGAGGCATATGCTGCTGCAGCCACGGTAACCCCAATACTATAGGGTGCATGGCCTTCTCTAGGACAGTGAGCTGAGTGACTTCTCCTGGTAAGGGCTCCCCATGAATTGAAGACAAGAGTAGTGGAGTCGTCATGGCTGTGGTGGGGATCCACAAGTGCTCCACTAATCGTTTCAAAATAAAATTGCCTCCTGCCCCTGAGTCCACTATTTATTTATTTATTTATTTGGTGCTTTTCTATACCTGCATTCATGATTCAATCATATCATGCCGGTTTACATGAACAGGGGTACAATGAACCTTAAATATTCACATAGCGAAAACCCTGGAATTTGTTGCCAGAGGATGTGGTTAGTGCAGTTAGTATAGCTGTGTTTAAAAAAGGATTGGATAAGTTCTTGGAGGAGAAGTCCATTACCTGCTATTAAGTTCACTTAGAGAATAGCAACTGCCATTAGCAATGGTAACATGGAATAGACTTAGTTTTTGGGTACTTGCCAGGTTCTTATGGCCTGGATTGGCCACTGTTGGAAACAGGATGCTGGGCTTGATGGACCCTTGATCTGACCCAGTATGGCATTTTCTTATGTTCTTATGTTCTTATGTTCTTATCAGTAGTTTTAGCAATATTTCAGAAAAATGAGACAAAGAAATCCTTTCTGCGCATGTCCTATGCCAAAGAGATATAAAATCCCAGCCCCTCATACCCCAGGCAGATTCCATGCAGAGAGCTGACAAGATAGCAAGACAATGTCTGCTGTGATCAGGAGTCTCAAGCACTGACATGTCTCCCAACAAGAATTGCTTAGCTGATTCACTAGTTGGGGAGAGCCAGGAGACTCTCTTCTTTACCAGGATACACCTGACTGCTACCTGCCCCTGACATTTTCCTGGACTCTCTGGATACACCTGACTGTTGCCTGCCTCTGACCTTTTGTCTAGACCCAAGACTCATCTGACCGCCGCCTGCCTATGGCCTTAGCCTGCCTTGGATCACCTCTCCTGTCATCAGCAGAGATTTGCGCCTAAGTCCTGCCGACCTCGGCACTCAAAGGCTCAACCCAAGGGGAACGTGGCTGGTATAGATGAAGGTCCTGATTGGTCTCTGTTTCGCTTGGGTCCACCTACTAACAGTGAGAACCTACAAGGCTCCTCTCTGCAGGTAGAGCCAAACTTGCCATAGACACAACATTCTCTTATATTGGGCAGAGGACAAGATTCAATAACTAGGGGTCATATTTACTAGGGATCGTAAACAAGTATCCATATAAAACTTCTACCCATTGATCGCTGAGAATAAACAGTTTTTGGAAAGATGGATAACTTTCTTGATAACTTAGCGGGTAGGATTTCTCTGTTTAAAATTATTATATTGCCAAAATGGTCTATTTTTTCAATCTTTACCCTTGGTGCTGTTAAACAAGTATTTGAAGCATCAGAATGCCTCTGTGCATAGATTTCTATGGGTAGTAAAAAAAATCAAGATTACCTATTAAGATGTTAATGGGTAGTTGGAGGTTAGGAAGCTTGGGCTTCCCTAATTTTAAATTTTTGTAATCTGGTTTGTAACCTTAGGCACTTGACAGATTGGCTTTATGATTACAGGCATTATACACCACTGTTTTTAGAAAAGCAACTTTTTAAGCCATTCCATTTAAGATACATTCTTCATGCGGACCTAATCCATTTACCTCCTAGGATTGAGTCCAGTATTTTAATTTCAACTGTTAGGATATCTTGGCAGCATTTGTGACAAAAACTTCATTGAAATTACACCACTGCTTCCTGTTAGAGGGAATCATGTTTTTGTTATTTTTCTTCAGGGATGGACAATGCCATGTTTCAGAAATGGGTTGAGAAATTAGAATCTTGATTAATTTACTGCATGTGATGAGAAGATTAAATCTTTACAGATACAACTTGAATTCCCTCAGAGAAATGTTTATTCATATGCTCAAGCGAAGCATTGTATTTTAACACTTGATAGGTCAAACCTCCATGGTTTTAAGGCTTAGTCCACTGAAAAATGTTTGGCCCCTGATGAGGATAGTAAGCCAACTGTATTTGAATATAGGCCAGCATAGGGTTCTACAGAGGATTTTTTGGAGTTAACTAATAAATGGAAACAGTATCTTTCAATTGACAATCCAACTGAGCATTTTAGTTTCAAACAGATTGTTCAAACTACTGAGGAGCTGATGCAAAAAAGTACGCTTAGCTTAGCCTAGCGCACAGGTTTACGCGTGGTTGGATGTAGTTTTGGACGTGCTGGACTAGCACCCGCTGCAGTAAGGAGGTTAGCACGTCCAAAATGCATGCTCAAACAAATGCCCAGCCGATAGCACTCATCACATGTAAATTCCACGTAGATGAGGCTATTAGCTATTGCCCCCCAATGCAATATAGAAAAGATTTTAAATAAAATAAATAAATAAATAAAATAATTGCTTGGTGCCAAACACACACTTTTTAACATGGCAATTTAACTCCAGCCCCGGAGCTGGCATTAAGTTAATCCACAAATCAAAGGCTCAAGAGAAATTTAAAAAATACTGTCCTCTGTGGTTCCTCCTAATAGTATCGTTGTGATACTTAAATCTACTGCTTGTGGTGTCTAAATATAAAGACATAATGTAATGGCTGGATGGAAAAAGAAAAATTCTGAATGTACGGTATATAAGAACAACAGACATGCTCCAGGCCGATTTCGCCCCTTGCTATTGTGCATGTATATTGGGCGAAATCGACCTGAAGCGGGATAAGAAAGATGCTCATATTGAGTGCCTATTGCATTTGTGGGCGCCGGATACACTTGAGCACTAGGGATGCACAATTCTTCCCTAGCACTTCCTTTTTAATGCAGCAGCTCATTTAAATATTGCACTGGGTGCCCAGGAGATGTGGCTGTGCACATGTTAGGAAAACGGGTGCTCAATATCGAGCCAATTTTAAAAGGGCCACGCGTGGCTGGGCCTTGCGCGTGCTGTGCGCATTTTAGAATGGGCCCAGCCACGCGTGTAACACCCATTACGCACCACAGTGCCAAGCCCTGAAAAAGGGCCGGGCCGGGCCGGGGGGGGGGGGGGGGGGTGTCTGGGCAGGGAGGGGCGGTGGGGCAGGCCAGGACAGCACCATTTTGTGCTGTCCTGATGACTTGTGCATCGCCAGCCAGCCAGCGTGCGCAGCTTACTTCAACTCGGGGCATGAAGTAAGTTGCAAAGCAAAAAAAAAAAAAGGGGTCGGGGTGGAGAGGGGAAGAGATAGGTAGAGTAGGGCTAGGGATAGGAAAGTTCCCTCCCAGTCAGCTCCTTAATTGGAGCGGACTGGGCGGGAACTGGGGCCTGGCCGATTGCATCGCCGCGTGTAGGTTATAAAATTGCCCCCCACCCCCTATTGCACACGAGTCGCAGGCCGTCCGCATATGCGTGCGCAGATTTTAAAATCCGGTGTGCATGTGCATGCGGCCATCGGATTTTAGAACATGTGTGCGCCAGTACGTGCACTTTTAAAATCGACCCCTATGAGCGCCCATTTTAATGCTCGTCTTATTGCATCGGCCTTTCAATGTGTGACCTTCTTATAAATTTTGGAAGAGAGTATATTATTCTCGTGGAAGAGTATATTTGGCTAAAATAATTAAATCAAATATTTGTAAATAGTGCAACCAAGCAATGGGTACATTGAGTTTTTTATTTTGGGATTGTATTGAGATTCAGAAATTTTGGAAAGACATTGCCAGATTTGTTTTGTCCTCGGTGGTGGGATTCTAGGTGTCCATGTCCCCAGAGCTGGCTTTGTATGATATCTTTAATAGAAGTTTTGTAGGGGATAGGTTTATGAAAGCATTTCTGCATAAATCCTTTCTAACAGGGAAAAAATGTATTTTGCTTAAATTGTGTGAGTTGGATAGGTCTTCTTATGAGCAACTGAGGAATGCTCTGCACTCCTTAATAGAAATGGAATTAATGTTGGTCAGATATAATAAATTCCGTAGTTAGGGAGTTTTTCTGCAAAAGTGGGTGCTTTATTATTAATCCTTGCTTCAAAGAACCGTTTGATTATGAATTGATAACAGGGCCTTATCTACCTCCCATTTAACAGGATTTTGTGTATAATAGATTTTAATTGATTGTAATGTGGTGGGGTAGGATTTAGAGGAGAAAGGCTGGGACTTCATTGTAAATCTTTTTGTTGCCATTGTATTCGTGAGAAACAGGAACAATTACACACAAGTTGTTTGTATTTGTTGTTCTCCATAAAAAGATTTAAACATAAAAGTGTTGTGGGACTTTTGCCCAGCTCTTAAATTTAGCATATTTATCATCCATTTCTTAGACGTGAATATGAGAGGGGGACTGGTATAGGGTTATTGTTATGGCACCTGACGGGAGCGTGGACCCCTTGCCCGAGGTGAGGTTGGCACAACCTGAGAGGGTGAACCCCTGCAGGTCCCCACCGTCGGAAGGCGAGGCCGGGCTGGTGCATGGGCCGGCTGGAGCTTCGCCAATACCAACCCCATTCCCCGCAGGTTGAGCCCTTGGGTTTGGGGGCCGGCTGGTCTTAGGTGGGCCCCGTGAAGAGAGTGGTAAGCGTCAGCAGAATCATCCAAGATCAGAAGCCCAAAGGTCACCGATAGCCAGTCCAGAGTCAGAAGCCAGAGGGTCACTGATAGCCAGTCCAGAGTCAGAAGCCAGAGAGTTGCTGATAGCCAGTCCAGAGTCAGAAGCCAGAGGGTTGCCGAAAACCAGTCCGAGGTCGAAGCCAGGAAATCCGTCCGTAGGAGACCAAGGATGGGAGCTGGAGCGGGAAGAAGGCGCAGAAGGCAGGAACAGGACTCTGGAGGCAGGAACGGACCCAGGAATCAGGAAACCGGAAAACGACTCAGGACTCAGGATACCACCGAAGCCAGAAGGACTTCACCGAAGCAAAGCAGACTCGTTGCCAAGTCATTGAATGTCCAGGGAAGCCTCCTTATATAGCAGTTGAGGTCTGACGTCAGCTACGGGCCGGGCCAGGTTTTCCCGCCGCGGCCCCTTTAAGAGGCGGGGCCTCGGTGCGCGTGCAAGCTAGGGGAGGCCTGGAGGAGTCGAGGCCGGTGGTGACCTGGCTCCTCATGCGTGCAGGACAGCCCGGGGCAGCGTGCCGTGCAGCGGCCTGCTGCCGCTGCACAGCACGCTGGGGAGGCCCGAGCGCACGGACTTGTGTTTGTGGCATTGTGGACCCTTGGTCGCTGTGGAGATGACTCCGACCACGGGGAGGAGCCCCATGGGAAACCACACGATAGGCTAAACTCAGAGAGCAGACACGGAATGAATGGAAGGCTTTATTGTACTGCTGTAGATAAATGGTATGAAGCAGGAAGGTAAGGCACTGAGGTCTGCGAGGTGCCAATACGTTCAACAGTGTCTGGTGTCGAATCTCACTCAGATGTTCAAGAGAGGTGGGAACCCGTAGTGCGGGCAACGCCGAGTCTGGTGGGTGGAGTTGGAGCACCAGATCGTAGAGGTACTCACAAAAGTGTAGGCTTCTTCCTGGTAATGAGATGGTGGGACCAAAGATCCATGGAACAGGATACATAGACTGGCAGGACCTCAAGAAGCGAGTACCTGATAGTCTGGAGATCCTGCAATGAATAAGAGAGAGAGACCCCCGAGGAGCGGTTGTCTAGTTAGTAGGGGCCCCAAAGGGTGGATGGAAGCGAGAGGCCCCCGAGGAGCGGGTGCCTAGAGCTTCTTAAAAGGTGCGAGGCCCTTGGAGTGTAGAGTGGCATCTAAGCGTGCTGCTTAGAGCGGTCAGAGTAGCTTAAACCGAAGACCTTGCTAACTCAAAGGTGGTAGCGAAGCGAAGGCTTTAAATACCTGGAGGTATTGACGTCATGTGGTGGGGACGCCCCCGAGGTTCCCACCATGACGTGTATTTGAGCGTAGGAGATGTGCGCACGTGTGCCCTAGGAGGCCACGGGAGTGAGCACGGTGGACTGGAATGCCCATGCCAAGTTGGAGATGCCGAGGCCCTCGGCACTCGGCACCGGAGGCAGTCATCTTGCCCAAGGAGGAGGAAAAGGGAAGAAAAGAGGTAAGGCAGAGCAGTCGCAGCCGTCTGTGACCGACGGATGCAACAGGACCACGGGTAAGGCGCGGCGCCCGCAGCCCGTTAGTGCCAGCGGCACTAACAGTTAGGGTTTGTATTATTGATAGAGTTGATTTTAATGTATTTATTGTATTTTTAAATTATGCTGTTTTATGATCATGTTTTTAATATGTTTTGTGTTTTCATGATCTAAACCTCTGAGTCTTCTTAGAAGGGATACAAATATGAGAATAGAATAGGATAGAAATGATGAAAATGAGAATGAATTAGTTACACATTTACAATGAGGATAGGATGAAAGTAGGCATGTCCCTGTGATTTCTAGACTTAATCTGAATGCTTTCTTTGTGACTTCTACAGCTAATGGTTTCTAGTACAGCAATTCATCTGTTTAGCAAGTTTGTATACATCTGAGTCCTGGCTCGCTTTTTCTTAACTAAGATACAGCTTGTATTTTGACCCAAGTCATTGACTTGATACAAGAGAAGTCTTTCAAGTGTTTTTATTAGAAAACATACCAGTTGGTGGCCACCTGTTTCATAGTCCCTAGTGTCGGAAGGAAGAGGTGTGAGTGAAGTGCTGAGGAGTGCAGCTTTTTACCATAATGATTAATTCTGGAGGTTACAAGTGAGTGAAGCGATGGGGACTTGGAACATTTGCCATGGTCCCTAGCTCTGGAGGGCAGCAGCAGTACTTGAGTGAGGAGATGGGTGCCAGAGCCAGCTTTTAGGTAGGGTGAGCAGGATGATCACCCAGGGCTCCATGCAACAAGGGTACCACCAACAAGGGAGGGGGTCACCACCAACACTGTGCCCTGTGGTGCATGCATACGCAGTTGAACAGGGTTCCTTAAGCAGTCCTGCATGCTGCATCTCAGGCAGGGCAGACCTGACCCATATCCAGACATGGCGTGAGAGTGGGAGGAGAAGTGGGAACCTGTGCCACCACTGCCACTGTTTCTTCTTATCAGTGCTGCCCCTGTGAGCATATTGAAAACTTGTGCATCATGAGTTCAGCATACAAGAAGTTGCCAGCCCATGAGTTATTATTTATTTATTTATTTATTGATATTATTTATTTATAATCATTTGATATTCCACCTTTTACAAAGTTGGTAAGCCACCGGGCTTGCACAGACTGAGAGGAATTGTGGCAGCAGCTCTGCTACTAAACAGATATTTTGCCCAGGGAGGAGGCAGGAGGAACAGGCAGATGTGATGGTAGCAGTGAAGTGAGGCAGCAGGGGGATGAAAGGGAGAGATGTTGGGAGGAAGGAAAGGAAAGGCAGGTGGCAAATGTGGGGATGGGGAGGGGTTTAAGAGACAGGGGAGAGGATACTGGATGGGGAATTTAAGAGACAGGGGAGTGGATGCTGGGAATGGGAGTTGGGTTAAGAGACAGGGGAATGAATGCTGGGGATGGGGGGGGGGGGGGTTAGGAGGCAATGGAGATGATGCTGAGTGAGGGAGATAGGGTGCAGATGCTAGGGGATAGGGATAAGAGAGAGGATGCTGGGGGGGGGGGGGTGAGAGGCAGGGGAGACGATGTCATGGGAGGGGGAATAAAAGGTAGAGGGTGGATGCTGGAGTGAGGGGTTAAAGAGGCAGGGATGGATGCTGGGGGAGGATGAACCCTGCCCTCTTCCAGCCCCCTCCCTTGCTGCCTACTTGTAGAAAAAGTTGACATGCATCCTGCCCCGACTAACACACGCTAAGGACTGAGGATTGAGGATCATTTTTTTTTAGGGAGGTGGGGGGAGACCCTATTGACGATTTTCACCCAAAGGCGTCATTTGCCCTAGAGCCAGTCCTACACTTTTGCCATAGTCCCTAGCTCTGACAGCTAGCAACAGTGACTGAGTGAGTGAGGCATTGACTAACATTTTAACCACAGCCCCTAGATCTGAGGGCATCATGATTTAATGAATGAAAGAGTGATGATGATTTGGAGGCCTTGGGTTTTTTGCCATAGTCCCTAGCTTTGAAGGGAAGCAGCAGTATCTGGGTGTAGTTTGGCGGGTCTTGATCCTTTACATTACATTAGCTTCTGTTTTTAGCTCGGCCGGGGGGGTGAGGTGTGTCGTTAATAAGCAAGGAATTGGTAAGTTTGAACTTTTTCCAGGATCGCTGTAGGAAAGCAAAAGAAGCAGCTGCAGATGTGGCGTTGAGTGTTAAGGGCTCTCATTTTCACCTTGATCCCTAACTCTAGAGGAAAACATCAGCAAAGAGTAGGTGAAGAGTTGTGGCGGGTGGGCTGGGAAGGAGGGCGCTGCACTTTTTTGCTACGGTTCGCAGCTGTCTAGGAAAGAAGCAGTCGACGAGTGAGGCGCTCGGAGTCGGCACCTGCACTTTTGCTTCGGTCCCTGGATGTGGAGGGAAGCGGCCGCGAGGGAGCGCGGCGTCGAAGACTGCTCGGCACTTTTGCCTCGGTCCCTGGCATTCTGCTGAGAGTCATCAATTACGCAGGGCAGCGGCACGCGCCGGGGAGGCGAGGCGAAGGGAGGGTGCGCACCAAGATGGCGACAACCGCAGTTCCTCCTGCGGCTTCCACCCCTCTGCAGTCCGGCGGCGCCCCCCGGGCTTCGCGCTAGTGCCGGCACGGTAAGGGCGGCGGGGAGGGGAGCCGAGGGGCGGCGTGCGTGGCCCGGGTCGGCGACAAGGGAAGGGCGGCACTGCCGGTACCCGCTGCCCCTGCACCGCTTTGCCGCAGAGCCATTTCCCGGCGAGCTGCTGGCTTGTCTGCGCCGGGGAGCAGGGCTGCCTGCCAACTCCGGCCGGGCCGGCACCCTCCGCGGAGGCAGGGGGATGGGGGTGCTTTGCATTTCTGCCCTTCGGGTTTGGTATGGAGCACGCAGGGACTGGCTCATCCCACATCCAGCTTGCGCCGGTCCCTAAACTCCTTCCCTGCACCCGACCATGGCAAACGGGGCTGAAAAGCGCCCCCCAACTGCAATTGATCCTCAGCCTATGATGCCCGTTTATTACATCCCCCAATCTGCCTCCCCCTCCCCTTTAGCAATAGGAGGAAGCAGAGATCCGCTTATTAGTCAAAATTCAAAAACTCAATAAAATAGCACTTTTATTCTCTTCCTCTTTTTTTTTTTTTTTTTGCAAATGCTGCCTGAACAGTGAGTTTGCTGTGGTATGAAATCCTCTCATCTGCTCAGGCGAGAAGGTGCTGAGTGCTGGTAGAGGGGAGCTGGGCACTTTTGCCACAGTTCGGAGGTGCTGCACAGCGTTTGGCTTTAGCTTACGGGTGTGGTACATTGCAATCGGTGGAAATTCCTGTAGATGATGTTGCATAGGGGTATGTGTATATGGGGTTTTGTTTGTTTTATTTATATATTTTCTGGATGTTAGTATGTCCAAGGTGTGATGAGTATTTCTGCAGTTGGGATATGTTGGGTCTTTTTATTCCAGCGTACAACCTGCTTCTTGCTCACTGCAGCAATTTTCCACCAGAGCCTGTGGCCCGTAGTCCTGCATTCAGCAATGAAAAAAAAAAAACAGACGTTAGAGAGAAATCTAAACGTATCCCAGTCTTTTTATGTTGTTCGCGCTTGCTAATGGGTACAATGCAAACATAAAACAAAATGTAAAGGAAAAGTCAAGTTGGTTATGGTGCTTCTTCATGGGGCTGCTGGCATGTCCAGGGTAGGTCCTGCAAAAGAGACCAGGATTCGAATGGATGATGCAAGTAGTGCAGTATATAAAAAATAGGAAGTTGTGGAATTCGTGCTAGCGAAGGGTACGGGGTTCCAAATTGTCCTAAGAACTTTTCTTTTTTTAACTGGTTACATCATACATTAGTCGGTAGTCGAACTCGAGTGGTATTGTTATAGTAATCGTTTTTTTATCTACTTTGTAATTTTGTGCCGTGCTAATTCCATCTGACAGTAGAGTTGAGCTGGTTCGTTTTAAAGCTGGCTGAATTGTGGTGCTGAAAGGACAGCTCCTGAAAATAGCGGCTTGCGGCCCTGCTCTGCTCATGAGCACTGCGACCTCGACCTATTCCAGGAAGCTGTGAATGAGCCTGCTGTTTTCTTTATAATTGAATTACAAATGTGTTTTGTTCTTGAGGTGGGGTATTTAGTCGACATTAACGTCTAGAAAAACAGGACTTGGTATACTAAGGCTTTTCTCTAATTTTGTGACTATGGGAAATAAAAGCTTGCTAAATCAAGCCCATAGTACGCTTCATCTACTTACTTTTCCTCATTAAGTCCTGCATAAGTAAGTTAAGTTGAAAATGACTATTGCAGGAAAGTTTTATGTACCTTAGATTTCAGAAATATTTGTGTCATTTTTTAAAAATATAAAACGGTGCAAGGTTGTAATACTTTTTTTCCCCACATGGTAGATTTATTTCAGTACTGTGCAGCTCTAGTTTCTTTGATACCTTCAAATAATGAATAGTAGGTCATTCTGAACCTCTTCAGTTCTATACACATGGCTACTCTTAGGAATAAAGTACATTTCTGGAGTATAGCATATATTGTAGTATATAAGCTAGAAATGTAATACTTTAAACATTAAGTCGGGGAATTTGGAGTAGCTTAGTATTTAATTCTTTATTGAAAATGACCAGGTAGTTCATAGAAATCCAAGTGGGTTAGTGCTTAAAGACATTGGATTCATGGTTTTAATCTGTGCAGAAATTTTTGTTGTTCAATCTTAAATCATTGTATTGACACCCTATATGTAGACAACAGGTTTAACAACTTTGTGAGGATATTCAACTTTTTTGGACTCTTAGTATGGAGTTGCTTAAATTCTATCCTTTCTAAATGTGCATTTCTATGAAATGACATGTTTCATGTGGTTTAGTGTATTAGCAAGGCCAAAAGCCTTATGCAAAGCAGACATCTCCATGGGATCATGTGACTTCCATTCATTATCGATTGCCTCTGTGCTGAGGTGGCTGAACCAGTCATTAAAATAAGGACATAAACTGGAATTGATATCTTATTGATCTTTAAAGGATTTGCGGGGAATTCCATTAATATAGACCAAGCAGAAAGTAATACTTAAAATATGGATGAAAATATGTATGTTTACTGAGGATGTCTATTGTAGACAAACAGAAGATCAGGGGATATTTCCTTTGAAACTAGTTTAACTTTGAGAATACAATTTTTAGCAGTACCGCCTGGCACTCTCTGCACCCAGTACAGTTCTAAGTAAAAACAAATTATAACAATCCTTATACAGCTTAACTAAGCTTATGTTTGTACAGACAAAGCTGTTCCACAGATAGATCCTACATTAATTTAATGAATTTTATTAACATAAGTTTGAAACTTGTGAGCAGTAGCATCAGTGGTCAAAGCTTTAACCCTGGCTACTGGTCTAAACATAGAAACATAGAAATGACGGCAGAAGAAGACCAATCGGTCCATCCAGTCTGCCCAGCAAGCTTCACACTTGTATGCATCTTTCACATCTATTGTGTGATTCTTGCTATACTTTGTGATTTTAGTTCCATTCCCAAGTATTGCATCCCAGCTACTTAAAAAAAAAGTTCATCTCTCCTAATTCCTTTCCCCCTTCTCTAGACAATCACATCCACCTACAAACTATTCAACTATTGATATTAAAATTTTCCAAGGCAGCTCCTTAAGAGTTGCATTTTAAATGCTGTTCATCTATTTCTGACCAAAGCATGAGGTAAGTAAATATGAGATACTCTCCACTTTAGATAATTTAATCAAACTATTTTTTTTTATGATTGCCACCGATTCTGCTACATAAATATCAAAGTTTGTTTAATTCTTCTTAGGCTTTTTAGACTGTCCAAATTAAAAGTACTCTGTACGCAGCCAAGTGACAATCTCAGGAGCAAAGGGGATTCATTTTCTTAGTTCTCTACAGAGAAACACCTTGGTACCTATGCAGATTCACCGTAACAGTAATTACACAGAAAAATGCATGTGCATATATTGGACACATGGTAAGACAAAAAAAAAAAGAGTTGAATTAGCACAAGTTTGAAACTTGTGAGCAGAAGTTCCAGTCATCAGGACCTACAACCCTGATTTTGATGATTGGCATTACTACTCATAAGTTTCAAACTTGTGCCAATCCATCCTCTTTTTTTTTTTTGTCAGTTACTGTGTGTCCAATATAGGCATGCACTTTTTTCTGTGTGTTTTATAGCAATTCATATAAGTAGGTAGAATGACTTCAGAACCTATCATTTATATATGTTGACTTCCGTTTTTTAATATTTTTAATTTATAAACAGAAGAAACCTAATAAGTACTTACTGCAGCCTGACAATTTAAAACATAAAAAGGGAAAAGAAAGATATATTCAATAGAAAGTTAGAGATGGAACCTTGGGCAGGAAAGTGCTCACTTAAGGGGATGTTTACAAATACCAAAATGCTTTCATCTGTAAATTTTGCTTAAAGTAGAACTATTTTAACTAAAAGGAAATTAAGGTGGTCTGTGTTTCAGAGTATAGGTTAAAAATAATTAACTGATAATGTATCTTAATTGTATTATTAATCTAGACTATTTTTTTTTAGTTTAAGAAGCTTAGCTTAAATTAATCTGAGATAAAGCAACTTTATTTGTGCCACCTAATGTTGTAGAAGAAATGTTTGCAATGGAATGGTGTCTTCATTTTTTGTCTTGTACGGTGTAATGCTTTCTCATTTAAAAATAGAAAGCTTCTTTACATTTCTCCTGCACAACTGGATGTTCTTTATTTCATTGATCCCAATGGGAATATATCCCATCCTTATTTTTCATGCCAGACATAGTGAAGGTGTTTTCTCTGACTCTAAAGACTTTTTAGATGTTTAAGGAGGTTTCTTATGCATTCATTCTTTGCTTAGCAGTTTTGAGCCGTTCCCACTTTTACTATAAATTTAACTACGAATTGAATTTACCACACATAGAAAGATGAGAGGCACTTGACTATACCTTGCTCCCCCCAGCTGTGGTGCAAACTACTGTTTCACATCTGATCTGCAGCTATTTCCTTCTAGGCTTTTTATTTTATTTATTTTTTTAACTCCTCTGTCCTGTTCTACCTCTCAACCCATTATCTGCATTCCTTGTAAACAGTTTTGTTGACGCTTATTAGTAGTTTCTAAAGTATTGTGGACAAAAGTGCTATGAAAAATCATATTATAATCTCTGGGTTGATTAGCTAACTTCACAGAAAAAGCTGAAATAGTTCAAAATGCTATGCAGAGGGAGTCTTAAAGTATCTCCTGATTCTTTATAGAGGAAAGGCCTTGTTGATCACAGTGTAAAATTCTGCAGTATGTTCATTTTGGTATGGTGTGATCTCAAAGTGCTAGCCCGTAACAGAAGACAGCAGATCAAGACCGAATTGGCCCATTCAGTCTACCCAGTCAAGATTCTTCCACTTTGGGAAGATGTGTGTAAATTGTGTTATGCAACCCAACACCAGTCTCACCCCTCCATTTTGTCTTTTATCTGACCTCTCAACACTTTTCCACCATCGCCTTCCATATCCATCCCAAGTATGCCCAAAAGCCACTAAAAGTGTTATCCCCCTACCACCTCTGCTGGTTGTGCATTTCAGGTCTTCTAATCTTCAGCTTTAATTCTTAGCTAATATGTTATCCAGCATTCAGACCCCCTTCCAATCACAAATACACCTTACAAATGTGGAAGGGGCTTGGGTGAATTTAAAGTATTGGACTGGTTGGAGCTGCCTACATTTTTTTCTGATAATGTGGTGGTGATGTACAATACCTACATGTCTAGAAATTATAATAAAGTAATGAGAGAAAATATCAGAATGTGTGGCACAAGACACAGTTCTGAGCTTTATGAAGCCTTGAGACAAAAGTGCAATATAAACACATTGGATTGTGAACTTTTTTTTTTTTTTTTTAGTTCATCCACTGTACTGTATTGGCCATTGTTCCATCGTGGCTTGCTGTGTAGCCTATACCTAAAGTGGTTATTTAATGGACTTGTGAAACCTGTCTGGTTTGAGTCCTTTCACTACCACTTATTCAGTACATGACCTACCTACATTACTTAACTTCCCAGTTCTTGGATTGTAAACTTGTTGGGGCAGGAATTTAAGTGAGTTATATTATACACTGCTGTTAACTGTATTACATACTGTTTAATTTCTTAGCAGTTGTTTTCCAAACCTGGACTTTACCCTCAAGATGCCTGCATTCTACCAACTCCTGGTTTCTTAGAATAGTAATATAGTAAAACCTTTTTGCAGAGCTTACAAAGAGTTCTTTGGTGTGCAATTGCTAGGGATCAGTTGACGATAGGAGTTGACTTTTGGGGATAGATGTACTAAAGTGCACTAAGACATTTACCAAGTGATAAATGCCGTGTATTGCATCTCTTAGGGCATGATAAATGGGGTTATTTTGGCTACAGTAACATTTATGGGCTAGTTTTAGTATAATTTTTATCCATATCCTAACCAACTAAATTGTGGCTGAAAATTAGCCTATAATTAACTTAGCTGGATGGCTGCTGATGAACAGTTTGCTGGATATTTTACCCTTCAAGGATCTACCTGTCTGACTTCTTAAGTTAGGTGGGTAGATTCTTTGGGGTGGGAAAAAAACCCTTCTCTCATCCTGAAGCACAATCTTTTATTGTAGTATCCCTCCAGCACTTAACCCCTCACCTCAAAGCCCAATTGAAAATATTAGAACTCCCCAAGAACAGTGCTCGACCCTCCCCCCCACCCCAAAGACCTGATCAGAAATAGAATCCAAGGATCCCCAATGTTTGAATGCAACATTCTGACAACCCTCCCCACACCTTCACCTGTTTCAGAGCAGGAGGCCGTATGCTTACCTTCTCCCTGCTCCAGCGCCAAGTTCCAAATGCTGCCTATAGGAACTGCCGCGTAGTTGAGTGGCTAGATCATTTTAAAGGTTTATTCTGTATAAATGTGCTAATGGTCATGCAAAATGAAGACGAATAAGCTGACTACTCAGTCTCCCACTCTGTATTAAAGTGTGATAAGTGGTATATTTGTCATGTGATATTTAAGTCTCAAAAAAAAAACCTCACCACCTGGAGGGTAGTTTTGGTACCTGTGTCTAGTGCTGTGAAAACTGTGTTAACTAGACGAAAGAGGTCTATATTCAGCCGCTGGCTGACTAGGAAAGGTAGATAAAGTTTAGTGGCATGAGTGCACCACTGAATATACACGGTTATCTTAAAGTTAGCCAGATAACTTTAGGACAGCTGAAAGGAGTTATCCAGCTACCTTACAGGCCGATACAGTACAGTGCGCTCCAGTGCATATTAAGTCAGAGGCCCCAAAAGTAAAAAAAATAATAATAATAATTTAAAATCGGCCCGCGGGTCGGAAGACGGAAGCTCAATTACGCCAGCGTCCGTTTTCCAAACCTGTGGCTGTCAGTGGGTTTGAGAACAGACGCCAGCAAAATTGAGTGTCGGCTGTCAAACCCACTGACAGCCGCCGCTCCTGTCAAAAAGGAGGCGCTAGGGACGTGCTAGTGTCCCTAGCGCCTCCTTTTACCGCAGGCCCTAATTTGCATAGGCCACCCTTCTGAATCGCGCGCCCAGGAGAGTGACCTGTGTGCGCGCCGGGAGAGCGGGCGCTTGCCAGCTCTCCCACACGTTTTTCTGTATCGGCCTGTTAGCTAGATAACGCTGAAAATTGGGTTATCCGGTTAAATTAGCTGGATAATGGTGCTCCGTCCCAGAATGCTCTCACATTGCACCTGATATAGTCAGGAGTGGTCAGATTAGCGAAATTTTAAAAACCTGGCATTTGTCTGGTTAAGTGCCAAATTTAGCTAGGCAAACATGCTGAATATAGACCTGTAAGTGGTGGCTGGAAGCTTTCTGCTTCCGAATCATTTTGGACTTTCAGATTAGGAAATTGCATTCTTTCTTTTTTTAACTTTTTATATAATACAACAGAGGCTATCCAAGATCACAGGGCCACATATCAGAAACACATTTGGCCTGATTTTTAAACCCCCCCCCCTCGCGTAAAAAAACGGGGGTTATGCATGCGGCTGGGCCTTGCGCGGGCTGCGTGCATTTTAGAAGAGGCCCGGCTGCGCTCATAACCCCCGTTATGCGCACAAGAGCCGAGCCTCTATCAAGAGGCGGTCCCAGGGGCGGGGAGGGGCGGAGCAGAAGTCCTCTGGTACAGTGGCCATTTGCCACTGTGCTGGGGGATCGTGAGCCAGCAGCCTGTCAGCATGTGCAAGTTACTTCAGGTCGGCCCTGAAGTAACTCTATGGAAAACAGGTTAAAAAAAAACCAAACAAAAAAAAAAGGGATTTAGAGGGTGGGGTGGAGAGGGGAAGGGGAAGGAAGGTTAGGGTAGAGGGTGGGGAAAGTTCCCTCCCAGTCTGTTCCTAAATTAGAGTGTACTGGGAAGGAACTGGAGGAACCCTGATCTCGTCGCCGGGCAAATTTGCATATTTTTACCCCCTCTTGCACGCGCTGCCCACACATAAGCGCGTGGTCCATGGTTTTTATAACATGCGTGCGCCAGTGCGCACATGCAATAAAATTGGCACGGCCATGTGTGTGCTCACATTTTATAATCTACCCTATTATGAATAACAACAATTCTATAGTGATACAAAAAGTAGAAATGAAATACATACATAGAAACATAGAAATGACGGCAGAAGAAGACCAAACAACCCATCCAGTCTGCCCAGCAAGCTTCGCACTTTTTTTTTTCTCGTACTTATTTGTTATTCTTGGCTCTTAGTAACCTTTTGGTTCTATTTCCCTTCCACCGCCACCATTAATGTAGGGAGAAGTGTTGGAACTGCATCTAAGTGAAATATCTAGCTTAATTAGTTAGGGGTAGTAACCGCCACAATAAGCAAGCTACACCCATGCTTATTTGTTTACCCAGAATATGTAATTCAGTCCTTGTTGGTTGTTGTCTGTATATAGATCCACTTTTCTTCATTCCCCCTGCCTTTGAAGCAGAGAGTTATGCTGGATATGCATTGAAATTGAAGTAGCGGTCTTTCTCCCCTGCCGTTGAAGCAGAGAGCTATGCTGGATATGCATGAAGTAGTGGTCTTTCTCCCCTGCTGTTGAAGCAGAGAGCTATGCTGGATATGCATTGAAAATGAAGTATCAGGCTTATTTGGTTTGGGGTAGTAACCGCTGTAACAAGCAAGCTACTCCCTGCTTTTTTGTGAATGCAAATCCTTTTTTCCACATTTCCTCTTGCCGTTGAAGCTTAGAGCAATGTTGGACTCTTAGAGCAATGTTGGCGTTGCATTAACCGTGTATATGTTTATTGAATAAGGGTATTATCTCCAGGTAGTAGTCGTCATTCCTGCGAGCCACCCACTCTTCATTCACGTCCTCTAGGCTTTATGGATCCACAGTGTTTATCCCACGCCCCTTTGAAGTCCTTCACAGTTCTGGTCTACACATCATTTCCCCCTCTTATGGAAACAGATGCAGAGAAATATAATGCAAAGACCCAGAATGCCCATTGAGTTTTGGGGTATAAAGGACAGAAGGGCAAGCATCCCTGGTCCCCAACAAGAATGATTAGCAAAGAAAGTAAATATAGAAAAATTAAACATCTCCTCTCTCCAAGTATATCCAGTAACTACTCCAGATTTTGTCATGTCATACATGCACTTGTTTACGCCAGAAAGAAAGCAATGGAGTGGATTTGCATGGAGTAGCTATGTGTTATGTGCCCACATGAATCAACAGTTGTTCTGCTAAGAGCCTTTTTGAAGTACCCAACCTTTGAATGCCCCATTGGCTGACCAAACATAACCCTGGGGTGAATTTGATCTCTACATCCATTATACTGTATAGCTCCTTCTGAACCCCTGCCCAGAAATCCTGTACCATTGGACAGGTCCACCACATGTGCATATAAGAGCCCTCTAGCCAGCAGCCCTGCCAGCATAACCTTGAGGCATGGGAAGAAATCTGGTTTAATGTATTGGTTTGATGTAAAAGATTTATCATCAGTTGTATCCTATGGCTTCAGATTGAGATGATATGGGCAAATTACCAAATTCCCTTCAATGCTGCCGCATCCAGATTCAACTGTAAGTCTCTGTTCAACAGGATATAAGAGCCAGTGGAGGGTCTTGTTCCATCTGACGTCTAATAGTGCCTTCTAAAGTTTTGACATGCCCTTCCTAGGAATATCTTCCTGAATAAAATACCTCTTCAAAAAGAGAGAGAGTCCTGGGCTCCCAGTGTCCCTCCTCATAGTTCCTTAACTCTTCCACCAACCTCGTAGAGAAGAACTCTGCATCTGCCCCTACCCCATATTCATCCCATAGATCTTGAAAGGATTTAAGTCTAGTACTGTTATCTTCCCAGAGCTGTCCAACAGACTTCATGCCTACTTTCCACCAGTCTGTTGCCACTTTGAAAAACATATGAAAGAAGAGAAGAGGATTCTGTCTTACATGGGATAAAATCAAACTGTGTCAAAGGGATCTCCAGTCCCCTACAAACTGCCCTCTAGGCTTTTATCATGTGTGATATTAAAATGCTCATACTCCTTCAGATCTCGTGAGAAATTGTATTCTTGATGTCATTACTGGGTTCCATTTGACTGGCAATATGTGTATTTTATTTGCTGGTTAAACAGTGTTTTCCTCTGTATAGTAGTCTTCATTTTGTTTCTAGAGGTACGTTTACAATTGTGGAGACTGTAAGCTAGCTTGAAGTACTGATTTAGAGTCCCACAACACCCCACTGGCTGTTTTTCTTATATAGACACTTACAGGGCAGAGAAGTAAATATTTTAGTCCCTGCTGAATCTGGGAGATTTCAGTGGACATAAGATCGCCTTGATAACACCATTTTGTCGTCTTTGTTTCCTAATAATTCCACTTCATTTGTTTGTCTTGTATATGTAAACGAGTAAGCTGTCTCTTATGTGTACCTACAGCACTGCATGCATCTTTGTAGCACTGTAGAAATAATAATATTAGTAGTAGTAGTTAAATTTAGTTTGTATAAGGGAGAAAAGCCCACATCTGACAGAATTACTTGTTTCACTAATGTAGAGCCTTTTGCTGTGTTCTTGTTGCAGCTGCAGAGAGAAAGAGGGGAAGAAGCCTAGCAACAGTAAGGAACACAGGAAGGGGAGGCCTTGAACAAGCACTGCTGCAAAAGAGGCCTCCTTGGATTTGTAGGCTTTGGTTCACTCTACTGGGCCTTTCAGGGGAAGTTGTAGCTTGATGTTATCAAGCTAAATTATGAACAATTAAGGCTCTAATGTTAACCTAGTTTATGGGATTGAGGAGGGATATCTAATATTACTGAGACTCCCACCTACAAAAACTAAAAAAAAAATCAGACAATAGGTATTTTTTATTGTACATCATAGAGGCAAACCAGGGGCAAAGGTCATACAAATGAAATGTACATTATTTACAACAAATAAGGTGTAGAAAAAGATACAAGTCATAATCATTTTCTGTGGTAGGGAGCCACTGCTACAGAGAACAAGTACCATAAGTTTCAAAGGGCAAAAGTGGCAGTGCATAGCATGAGAATTCTGAGAGGCAGGGTCCACATCAGAAAGGGGCATGGCAAGCAATTGTAGGGTCTCCATCATGGCAAGTAATTCTAAGGAGGGCAGCACAAGTGAGGCAGGAACGCCACCAGCAGGTACCTCCAGGGAAGGCAGCAGAAAGTATTTCCTCAAAGGTATGGCCTTTGTGCCCCGTAAGGGCAGAGTTGCAGATCAACCCATCCACCTCTGGGGCCTTAGCATTTTCAGCTGTATCTAAGTGTTGAAAAGGACTCCTTTTGAATCAGGTGACAGTATAGAAGATAATTCCGAAGGATGCAGGACCTATACTGGGCATCATGATATTGCTGAGGTTGTACATCAGATTTATGTGTCCCCTCTTCCTAATGTCTGCAGGAGGTCAGATATTTGGATGAGGACACTGCACACCTTGGTGACATTTTGGTACAACTGCTTGATATCTTTTCTCAAATGCTTTATTTTTTTTTGCCTTTTCTGAACCCACTCTTGATGATATTCTTTGACTGTGTGTGTCCTGTGAGGATCTCATGCTCCTTGAGGAGCAAGGAGGCAGCTGACTGGAATGCCAGAGGTGGTGCCAAGGAGAATCCAAAAGAAGGGGTGTGAGAGAGGGCCTATTGGATAGAGCCTTGGGTTAGGTAGGTTCTTCCTCAGCACATCTTCCTGGAGCAGCATCTTTCATCTCCTGCTGAGGCTCACTTAGTTGCAGACTGAAGCCATCCAGGTCTCATCCATCAGCTTCCTCCTGTAGTTCAGTCATTGAGGAAGACTCCACCTCTGTCCAGGGCTGATGGAAGCACTAGGCAGCCACCTAGAACACTACAGTTCTGGAAGCAGTGCCATGATGGGATCTCCTTTTTACTATTCTCATGGGCCTGGAAGAGGAAATGGTGTTGCTTGGAATTGCACTGGTGGGAAGAAGGAGATGCCATCATAGTCATGAGCAGGAGCAGGCTGTAACATCTGCCCATGCGATCGAGAGGAGGCGCAGAGAGAGCTCCTGTGGCTCGAAGAAAGAGGGGAGTCCTATTGACTGTGGGAGCTGAGGAGAGGGCTGCCGCTGCTTGTGCTTCAAGAAGAGAAGTGTGTGTGTGTGTGTGCGCGTGTGACTGAGTATATGTGAGAGAGAACTAAGAACATAAGAAATGCTGTGCTGGGTCAGACCTATTGTGCCTAGCATCCTGTCTCTTGACAGTGGCTAGTCCATATTTGGTCCCTGGCATAACAGTAGCTTTAGTCTACCTGACTAATAGTGTGTTATGGACTCTTCCTCCAGCTACTTGTGTTATGGATCTGTTGCTGAAGACTCCTGATGTGGGAGGAGTTAGCAATCTTGTTAGAATCTGCTATGCTGATGGGAGGAGCAAGCTGATAGTGGTAGAGATGACTCCTAAGGCAGGAGGAGTTAGTAATCTTGTTAGGCTTTACTCCTCAAGATGGGAGGTGTTAGTAATCTTGTTGAGGATCTGCTAGGGAGTTAGTAATCCTGTTATGGTTTGACTCCTAAGGAGGGAGGAGTTAGCAATCTGTAATGCTCTACTCCTCGAGAAGGAGGAGTTAACCATCTGAAGGTATAAACTGCGGAGTTAGCAATCCTATCCTCCTGGGGGTGCAGTCATCTGCCATCGGCCCAAGGATTCACTATCTACATTCTTCTACAGCCGAGTGCCTTCTCCAAGCACTCCGCTGGTAACAGTTTGCTACCTCCTCTTCTTTCAGGAGTCCACAGCACAGATTCATAACAGATTGCTAACTACTATCTGCTTGCTCCTCTCTCTCAGACCACCGGCTAGGCTTGGGTATGGAGACAGACACAGATAGTTCTTTTATTAGACAGGTTAGTAGAACCACCAGAGGTGGCAGTAGTTAGCTGATATGCCCGGTAGGGCTGAAGTCCCTCAGGTACTGGAACGGTGTTCCCAGGGTTGCTGAGCTGTAGAGAAACTATAGATAGTGAGTAGACAGGGTATGGCCAGAACTAGATGACAAACTCACTTAAGGTCTTAAAGAAGCTTAGTAGCTGGAAATGGTTAGACCCTCAAGGAGCGAGTACCTGGTTCCAGGGGAAGCTCTGAGAGAGCGATGGTAACTCACAAATGTCTGTATCTGTGATAGCTTCCAGGCAGTAGAGAATCTTCAGAGTGTTCAGGAACATGGGCCCTCTAGGAGCGAGTACCGATTCCCTTCTGCAATCTGAAATAAAGAAAAGAGAGCGAGGCCCCTGAGGAGCGGGTACCCCTGGTAAGTCCGAGGAGGCAGAGTAGCTTGGAGGAATCTCCCCTTGATAACTCGATTCGTTAACGAATACTGAGACCTTTTATATTGGAAGTGGATGACGTCAATTCAGGGGGAAGCCCCCGAGGTTCATGCCCTTGCTTGGTACATCAATGGGAACGCGCGTGAGCACCCTATGTCATCATGCAACATGGCGGATCCACAGCTTCAAGCCGGTCTGGGGACGCCGGAGGGCGACTGCATGGAGATGCCGTGGCAGCAACCGTCCATCAGACCTGGAGGGAGTCTCCACAGAGATACAGAGGGCGGAGTGAGGGCGTCAAGCAGCGACGGACGCAACAACTTGTCCAAACGTCTTTTAAACCTTGCTATGCTAGTTGCCTTAACCACATCCTCTGACAACAGATTCCATAGCTTGATAATGAGCTGAGTGAAAAAGTACTTTCTATGACTTGTTTTAAATCTATTGGTTGTTAATTTCATGGCATGACCCCTTGTTTTAGTATTATTTGATAGTGTAAATAGTTGTCTTTAATTTATTATTCCACCCCGCTCATGATTTTATAAACTTCTATCTCAGCCGTTTCTTTTCCAAGCTGAAGAGCCCTAATATAGAAACATAGAATTGACGACAGAAGAAGACCAAACGGTCTATCCAGTCTGCCCAGCAAGTTTTGCACTTTTTTTTTCTCATACTTATGTTACTCTTGGCTCTTAGTAACCTTTTGGTTCTATTTCCCTTCCACCCCCACCATTAATGAAAGAGCAGTTTTGGAACTACATCTAAGTGAAATATCTAGCCCAATTAGTTAGGGTAGCAACCGCCACAATAAGCAAGCCACACCCATGCCCACCTGCCCACCCAGACTAAATAATTCAGTCCTTGTTGGTTGTTGTCTGTATATAGATCCATCTTTCTTCATTCCCCATGCCGTTGAAGCTGAGAGCTATGCTGGATATGCATTGAAAGTGAAGTATCAGGCTTATTTGGTTTGGGGTAGTAGCCGCCGTAACCTGCTTAAACTTTCCTCATAGGGAAGTTGTTTTCGTTCTCTTGGGTGCTACTACCCAAGAAAGAGATCTAGGTGTCATAGTGGATAATACATTGAGATCGTCAGTTCAGTGTGCTGTGGCAGTCAAAAAAGCAAACAGAATGTTGGGAATTATTAGAAAGGGAATGGTGAAAAAAACAGAAAATGTCATAATGCCTCTGTATCACTCCATGGTGAGACCGCACCTTGAATGGTCGTCGCATCTCAAAAAAGATATAATTGCGATGGAGAAGAATCAGAGAAGGGCGACCAAAATGATAAAGGGAATGGAACAGCTCCCCTATGAGGAAAGACTAAAGAGGTTAGGACTTTTCAGCTTGGAGAAGAGACGGCTGAGGGGGGGGGGATATGATAGAGGTGTTTAAAATCATGAGAGGTCTAGAACGGGTAGATGTGAATCGGTTTTTTACTCTTTCGGATAATAGAAAGACTAGGGGGCACTCCATGAAGTTAGCATGTGGCACATTTAAAACTAATCGGAGAAAGTTCTTTTTCACTCAATGCACAATTAAACTCTGGAATTTGTTGCCAGAGGATGTGGTTAGTGCAGTTAGTATAGCTGTGTTTAAAAAAGGACTGGATAAGTTCTTGGAGGAGACGTCCATTATCTGCTATTAATTAAGTTGACTTAGAAAATAGCCACCGCTATTACTAGCAACGGTAACATGGAATAGACTTATTTTTTGGGTACTTGCCAGGTTCTTATGGCCTGGATTGGCCACTGTTGGAAACAGGATGCTGGGCTTGATGGACCCTTGGTCTGACCCAGTATGACATGTTCTTATCATTTTTGTTGCCCTCCTCTGCACTTTTTCTAATTCGGTTATGTCTTTTTTGAGATGGGGCAACCAGAACTGCACATGGTATTCAAGGTACTGGTGCACCATGGATTGATGCAGAGGCAATCTAATATTTTCTGTTTGTGTGTGTGTATGAGAGAGGAGAATATTTTTGTGCAATAATCCTCCCTCTTCCCCTACTATGTGGCAATATCAAGGCTTCTGGAAATCAAATGTTCCTAGATATAGTGAGTAGGTAACTTTAAAAAAAAATCTTTTAGTTTTAATTATTAGGTGATGTTTGATGTCTTTAAATATTTTATTGCTGTTTGGAACACTTTTTTTTGTAATTTAAATGTTTATTGGCAATAACAAGGATAACATTAACCATGATGATAACATTGTCGAACATTGTCTATCAACAAGAAATCAAACATACCATACAAGAATTGCCTGAGTGTATTTCTTGCCCCCCCCCCCCCGGTGCATCGGGGCGCGGTCTGCATTAGTCATATAGCAAGCGGTAACACCCAAAACATTTCACTCCAAAGAGAGCTTTTGCCAATCGTCAATGATGTATGCAACAGTCATCACCACCTTGCGTCTCATCCATATTTCCTGGCTATGGGAACTTCAATACTCCTTATACCACCGTAGAAACGGTTCCCAAATTTTCATATGAGCGGCAACTCTATCTGTCTGTAGGGCCCTCAGATAATACCAGTAGTGCACGTTCCATAGTCTCTTAATCACCGACTGTGCGGTAGGTGGTATCTCTTTACGCCAATGTGCCGCCAATGATTGACGTGCAGCGCATATCACTTGATGAATTAAGGTCCTGGCAGCAGAAATCCATGACACCGGATATGCAGATAGCAAATATATCTTGGGATGCAAGGAGACTGTTACACCCAACATTTGGAACACCATGTCTGCTATCCATTTCCAATAGGGTATTAACTTGGGACACTCCCACCAGATATGTAGGAATGATCAGTCTTGGTTACAATTCCTCCAGCATTTAGACTCCTGCACTGGGTATAATTTGTGTAATTTTAAGGGGGTGAGATACCATCAAGTCATTAATTTATAATTTGTTTCCACAATATTGGCGGAGATAGAACACTTGGTGAGATTAGCATAACAGCACGACCATTGCTTATTAGTCCATTGGAGGCCCAAGTCCTGTACCCTTGCAGACTGATGGCACATGAGAGCAGTAGGGGTCTGTTTCAGCCAAGCATATATGTTTGAATTGATCCCCCTGGAATCTGTAGGGGTATAACACAGGTTCTCAAAGTCAGTCCTTGCCTGCACAATATAGTTTTCCAATGAGTTTTTAATTATTGGATGTTATATTCATCAACTTTTGAAATATTTATTTTTTCTGTTAGTATGATTTTACTATTATGATTGATGTTTTATGAGGAATGTGATATTTCTGTTTTTCCATACCGTAGCTGAATTGCATACTACATCTGGCTTGTTGTGGGATCCAATTCACTTTTTTTCTGCACAATTCTATTTATAATTTATGGTCTCTTTATTGTATATTAGATGAGAGATTGTCTGTGTTCTGCACGAGGGACCAAGGTGTGACTTATTCTGCTAGCATGTAGTTTCTGAGAAGGGATCTATAGCAACCTGGCTTGTTCTGATTTCCTAACAGGAGGAATATTGGTGTTTTAGGGCCTGTTTTAATACATGTGGTGTTGTCTTTTCATAGGTAGGGTGGTTAATGTTTGAGTTCTGGCAGTTAGTGCTGTTTTAGTAAGAGAGGTTTACTATATTGTAATTCAGTTTACTCATGGCTTTCTGAAGGTCAAGCCCACACCCAACATGCTTTAAAATAGACCCAATACTACATGGCAGGCGTGGCCAACATTTTACAGATCAAGAGCTAAAAAATGGAGTGCTAAAGAGCCACACATTTTTGTAACTACTTTTTTTTTCTTTCATTTTAAAATGTAACTTTTATTGAACCTTTATAACCAACAAGCTGTAAGCAAAAACAGTTCTAGACTAGCCAGAATTCCATAATTCACAAGGTTCATAGAATTTCTTCACAATTTTAACAACCAGACTCCACCCGATATTCCTCCTCCCACTTCCCTTTCATAGTGCCAGCAAGCTATAATTTATTTCTGAAAATTAGATTTTCTGCCTTTTCCCAAGGTCTGTCTCAAGGCAGATTACAATAAATTTAAATGGACAGAGGCAGTAGAATAGCTTACAGTCAAATCAGAATGTGCAACTTATGAAGCATTGGGATCCAGTATAGGAAGTCCCATTTGTGAATAGTTTCAAGACCCAGTTGTGTCCCTGTTATGTATAACAGTCCTTTGTAGAGGACTCAGGAATCAGGGTAAAACAGCTCCCAACATAAAAAAAGAGGGAAAGAACATGAAAGGTACTTAACACCCTTGAGTAGCCCAGATAACATGGCTCCCAAATTTTCTGAAAAGCTGTTGGGTTCTTTACGTAATGCAATCAGTTTCCCCCTAAGAAACACATACACTTGGTGAGATAGCTCATTGACTCTGCAACACTTTCTCTCCACTGCACCTCAAATTTCACACTTAGCACATTTGATATGTGTTAGTCAACTTAACTGTAGACATTGGTTAGATCATCAGGAAAGTTATTAGGGTACCCAGGCACATTCCCACCAAATGTGCAGATAAGAATGTATCAAGAAAGATCATATGTAGTTTAACAGGTGTCAGATACTATTGTGACACAACTTTTATAATTGTTTTCCACTGTCGCCGCAGAGATCAAACTCTTTGCAGCCCACCAGAAACACTTAACCCAATGGGCCTTCTCAAGCTCTCAACCTAAATTTTTCTCTTTTTCAAAGAAGTGTCTTGCTTTAGGATCCAAGGAGGGCAGAAGCAATGTGTATATTTTAGATATGAGACCCTTCTCTACACCAGGCTTGGAGCACAGTACCTCAAATGTGTATGTTGATCGTGATACCTCCAAGTCCAGCTTCTTAGTCCCCAGAAAATGCCTAATCTGTACATAACCTTACCTGTCTCATTCAGACAACTCAAATTGTGCCTGCTGTGGACATTTCTATTTTGAAATTTGTCCCAGATGCCTTAACGTCATCTCTTGGACACAGTAGATGTAACTTGTGGACAGAATGCCTCATTAAACCCAATTGGAGTTAGAGGTGAATAATCACCGTATTCACTGAATCACCATATTCATTGAGAGTAGTTCTGTTTTTCGCAAATCCTCATACTTAACTAGAAACTTTGACAGTTTTCTGTGCTGAGCGCCATCGGATGATGTCACCCATGTGTGAGGACTGATATTCTGCTGTTCTCACTTTCCACAGTTGTCTTCTCCTTTCTCCATCTCCCTTTTTTCCTCTCCTCCTGCTTGCCCCAATTTTCTTCTCCTTCTCTCCAGGCCCCTCTCTTTCACTTCCCATCTACCTTTTTTCTCTTTCTTACCCCACACTTCTTCTCTCTCCCTACCTTTCTTCTCTCTTCACCATCTTTTTTTTTTCCCTCTTTGGTCGCCCCCTCAAAGGGCCCCTCCCAAGTGGCTGAACCATTGCTCCACTTACTCTTCAGTCAGGCAGATGCAGAGGGCAGTCATTTGGGTGGTGGGACCTTGATAAAAGCAGCAAAGTGACGCAGTAAAGAGAGCCACGACAGCAAAAAAAGCGGCAAAACCTCGCAGCAAAGAGCCATGACAACGTGGCTCTGACACCAGTGGTGGGGAAGAAAAAAAAAAAAAAGCAGCAGCAATGTGGATAAGTGCAAGGTGATGCATATAGGGAAAAATAACCCATGCTATAGTTACACAATGTTAGGTTCCATATTAGGTGCTACCACCCAAGAAAGAGATCTAGGCGTCATAGTGGATAACACATTGAAATAGTCGGTTCAGTGTAGCGCGGCAGTCAAAAAAGCAAACAGAATGTTGGGAATTATTAGAATGGGAATGGTGAATAAAACGGAAAATGTCATAATGCCTCTGTATCGCTCCATGGTGAGACCGCACCTGGAATACTGTATACAGTTCTGGTCGCCGCATCTCAAAAAAGATATAGTTGCGATGGAGAAGGTACAGAGAAGGGCTACCAAAATAAGGGGAATGGAACAGCTCCCCTATGAGGAAAAGCTGAAGAGGTTAGGACTTTTCAGCTTGGAGAAGAGATGGCTGAGGGTGGATATGATAGAGGTGTTTAAAATCATGAGAGATCTAGAACAGGTAGATATGAATCGGTTATTTAGTCTTTCAGATAATAGACTAGGGGGCAGTCCATGAAGTTAGCATGTGGCACATTTAAAACTAATCGGAGAAAGTTCTTCTTCACACAATGCACAATTAAACTCTGGAATTTGTTGCCAGAGGATGTGGTTAGTGCAGTTAGTACAGCTGTGTTTAAAAAAGGATTGGATAAGTTCTTGGAGGAGAAGTCCATTACCTGCTATTAATTAAGTTGACTTAGAAAATAGCCACTGCTATTACTAGCAACAGTAACATGGAATAGATTTAGTTTTTGAGTACTTGCCTGGTTTGGCCTCTGTTGGAAACAGGATGCTGGGCTTGATGGACCCTTGGTCTGACCCAGTATGGCATGTTCTTATGCAAGTAAACAGTCAGGCAAGATGGCCACTCCAGCAAGGAGTTTGCTCTTCTGCATGGGGGATCCTTCCCTTCACAGTGGCCAGCTCGCAGGCAGAAGTTGTAATTCTGTGAATATGGTGATTATTCACCTCTTAAATCCAATTAGGTCTAATGAAGCATTTTGTCCGGAAGTTACATCTACTGTGTTCAAGAGATGGGGTTGAGGCATTTGGGACAGATATGTCAAAATAGAAATGTCCATAGTTTTGGTGATAACCAGGCACTTCTGCTTTTGGTAGGCTGCTGAGAAGGGGCAGGATCTCTACATGTAGAACCTTCAAGTGTGAGCTTCCACTATGCCTGCCATCCGGTATGCAAATACAGGGCCAGTTCCAAAGAGCCGCACAGACTCCTTCAAAGGGCCACATGCAGCTCATGAAACTCTGGTTGGGCACCTCTGCCATTTGGGCTCCAAGGGTCTTTTTTTGCTTTTGCAGGGTTTTCTGGTTGACACCACAGCAGTGCATGTAAATATAATATACATGTTGTAAGTGATATTTTTTACCTCAGAAGACTCTCCTTTTTATGTAAAATTTGTTATAAATACAAAATTTGTAATTGTGAGTGGGGTGGGGGAGTGCGCAAGGCTGTAACATTTGCCTAGGGCACCTAATAAATTTGCACCGGCTTTGCCTCTGTAACGTCCGTGGACCCAACTGCAGAAGACTGCATGATGATCCGGTAGACCCAAGTACTTAACGTCTGGCATTGAGAGGAATGGCATGTCAATGTTGATATTAGGACTGTTGGAGCCTATTAGTGGTGTCCTATCTCAGTATTAAGGACTATTGTATGAAAGCGTAAAGAAGTTTAAAGCAAGGGTTCTCAGTTGGGGTTATGGGGCCCCCTGTGGGCCCACAAAAGGGTTTCAGAGGGTATGCCAAATCTAACAAAAATGAATGAAAAATAAAACTGCAATATACATCTTTGTTTAGCTGATTTATATTTAGAACACCCCCCCCTTGTGGTGGTACACGGGAATTGAGGAATTTTTACCACAGGGTGGGGGCGGCCCATTTCCTGTGTAAGCCCAGTAAGTGCTTGTGCTGCTGTACACTCTGATTTGGAGATGTGGAAGTTGAACTATTCTTCTGATCTCTCTGGCCCTGAACTAGATTCCTCTTGCATTTCCTGATTGCCCGTATTATCAACTCTGTTTTCTCCAGCAGCTCAGGGATAAATTCTTTGGCAGCTGTGTGACACATCTGTAAGGAAATGTCTGTGGAAACCCCACATTTTGATTGAAAATATGTAATGCAAATGTTCCTTTAAACATATATTTCTTCAACCTCTTCTATGCATCTGAATCATTTTTGTTTTGCTTTACCAATTCAGTCATGTTTGTTTGGGGGGTTTTTTTGTTTCCTTCTCCAATTTTTTTGTCTTCTTCCTGTCTCCTTTTACCCTATTGTCAGCTTGTTCCTTTCAGCTGCTCTACTCTTTTTTTTCTCCTCTTATTTCAGTTTTTCACCACTTTTTCCTCTTGTCCCTGGTCTCTCCTAGTCTCATCCCTTGTTCTATCTCCATTCCGTTTTGCCACCCCCCACACCTCCATCTATTATTGCATTCACTCACCCCATACCTTCCCTCCCCATTCCAACATCCCATCTCCTCATGCACTTCCAGCTATCATCCCAGCATTCTTACTCCACCTGTCATCTCAACTCATACTTTCTCCAGTCACCCCTCCCTCTGTCATCCCTCCTTCACACTGTTGTCACATCCACCTCCCTCCCCTCAGTATTGCCTCCTGCAGCAGTTCCTCACCCCCTACTCCCCCCAGACATAACAGCTGCAGCCATTGTAGTGCACCTTTTATCCTTCCCCCTGATCCCTGGTTCTTTCTAACTCCCCACCCTTCCCAATTACTCAATCATGGTTTCTCCCTCATCCTACGTCCTCTGTAGTGCTCCATTTATCCATTGGTTCTTTCTAACACCCTAACCTTTCCAACAGCTCAATCACAGGGCCTCCCTTCCTTAATTCTAGGTCCTCTATCCCAATCAGTCCCATTTTCTGTATCCTGCCAGCCTTTGCCTTCCCTCCAGAGACACCAGTCTCTCCTCCCCAATCCCCACAAATACTGGCCTCGCAGATCTTTTCCCCCAGGCCACACCAGAGCACCAGTTTCTCAGCTTCCCTCCCACAACCCCAGCAGACATCCACATGTTAACTTGTTAAGCATTAATGATGTGACAGTAGCTGTCAGCAGATAAGATCATCTTGGCCAACCCATCTGCCCTGACCTAAGCGCTTGCTTAAATTTTGAAACTGTTTTGGTTGCTGCTATCTCTACTATTTCAGGTCACCACCACCCTCTCAGGAAAGAATAAATTGCTTTAATTTCTCCTGACCTCCCCCTTGTACGAGCATCCTATCATGACCCCTGTCCCTATGATCATACCACTCTTAAGACACCTTTTCTCCCATGTACACACTTCCATTTGTCCTGTTTTCTCCTGATTAAACTGAGTTCTTTTTTTCCTTTGCTCAGAGGAAAAATCAGGCCATTCCCATTAATTTCAGTGGATGCTGAAGACATCTCAAGGTGCTTTACTAGGACTCCCAGGAGTCTGCATTGCCCAAGGAAGACAAGTCAGGGAATATTTCAAGATTCTTTTTGCATAACACAGGGGTATGCAGCACTGGTCCTGGATTACTATAAACAGGTCTGATTTTTAGGATATCCATAATAAATATGCATGCAATATATTTGCATGCACTGCCTCCACTGTATGCAAATGTATGTCATGCGTATTTATCTTGACTATCCTGAAAGCCAGATGCTTCTGGCACCAAGGACTGAAGTTGCCTACCCCTGGCATAACAGTTTGAACCATTTCGGCCTTTTCCATGAGCTTGATTAGGCACATCTCTTGCATGTTGAAGTGTGGTAACCTAAGTTTATAGTAAAAATTGGAAATAACTCAAACTGCTATACAACAGGAGTCTAAAAATACTCCCTTGCTAATTATACCCTTTAGTCTCTCTAAAAAGAAAAACTGAACCTTTTTTGTTTGATCTTGTTCTAATTCTGTGTAGGTTATGAAATTGAAGGGTTTCACTCTTTGGAATCATCATGATTCATTGTTAATGCTACATTCCTGGATATGAGGTGAGACTGCTCAGAATAGGCCAGTAGTTGCCAGTGTGGTCTTGGAGCCTCATTCCAGCTAGTCTGGTTTTCAGATACTCACAATGGAGTGAATTTTCAAAGGAGTTATGTTCAGAAAAATAGTATATATTGTAGCAATTTTCAAAAGCCCATTTACATGCATAAAACCCACTTTCTGGATCTTCTTGCTAGACCAGTCCATATTCATGGGAATTTCACTCTCTACAGCTGCTGGATACAGAGGATACCTTTTCTTTCCTCTTGTGACATGTCCAACTATAAGGTGTGTGTGGTTTTAGGCAGTTGTCTGTAGTCTCTGTCTCCAGCAGTTATGGGCTAGTGAGGTCAGATCTCTAGTCAGTTCCCAGTGTCTTGGTTAGTCCTTGGCCTATTTGAGCTTACTGGCTCCTGGGGTAGCTGTTTCAAAGGATTGCTTTCCCTAGTATAGCCCATCCCAGAAAGGAAAAAAAACAAACAGAGGCTGCAGGTGCATGTCCTGTGGTACTAGAAGGCTCTTCAGAGTAGCCAACTCCCTCTGACCTATTTGTGATCAGGACACAGGGAAACCAGTGCAGGAGGTGACAGCTACTAATTTCCCCCCCTTGAAGGAACAGGAGGAGGGGAGAGGGCCTCCCTTGGGAATAGCTGCAGGGCTGGTTGCGATAGCAGCTATGGGAACAGATGCTTCTGACCCAGAATGCGTACAGAACCCATGGGGATTCCTGCACTCAGGCCCCCTTCTGATATTTCCTCAATAGGAAAACATGGTATGAAATCTCAGCCTGTGCTAAATATAATCCCTTAGGACCTACTAGGAGGGTTCCCTCCAGAGTTATTAGGGGCTTTTTCACCAGAATTTGTGCTCCTTATGCATCAGCGATTTTGTGCTATGCAGAAGACCAAGATGGGACCACTCATGTCACCAATGACAGAGGTCCATCCCAAAAGCATCAGAGTCTCATTACAAAGACTTCAAGCTTATCTGCCCAGATTTTCACACAGGAATCTAAGGCTTTGAACACTCTATCCCTTTGGATTCCCCAGAGGAAGGGGAGTGCTCCTTTGAGAAGGAAGAATATTCAGTGGTGAGACTGTCTCGCAGAAAAGAGTTATCTGCACTGATTTCTAATTTTATGGCCACTCTCAAAATCTTTCACTCCAAAGAAGATGACCAGATGGAATGGTACTCAATCCTACAAGAAATCTGGAAGCCCCTAAGAACTTTCTCCTTGCATCCAGCTATAAGAACTATGGTCCTAATGGGATGGAACTTCTTCCAGGGGGGACTGAAAGGGGGTGACTCGTGTGTAAGATCTACCCCTTACCACTAGAGGATAGGAATGCTGTCTTGAGGATTCCCAGGGTGGATGCCCTTGTTTCAGCAGTTACCCACAAAACGACTTTTCCAGTCTAAAGTGGGACAGCTTTAAGTGATTTCCTGTATAGAAAGATTGAGACTGTTTTGAAGCCAGCCTTTTCCCCTAATATCATGTCCCTACAAGCTTCTGTTTGTGGGAGCTATATAGCATGGGCAAAAGTGCACTGGATTCAACATTTTCCAGAAACTGATGGAGTCTGATGTGGACTTCTTAGCTGATACCATGTATGTTCTTATTAAATTGGCTTCCTGAGCAGAAATATCAAGTATAGCAGCCAGGAGGCTACTTTGGTTCCATAATTGATTGGCAGATGCCTTGTCCAAAATTCTCCTTTGCAGATTGCCCTATAAAGTGGGCCTGCTTTTTGACAGAGTTGGAGAAACGTGTTGAAGACTTAAGAACATAAGATATGCCATACTGGGTCAGACTAAGGGTCTATCAAGCCCAGTATCCTTGTTTAACAGTGGCCAATCCAAGTTACATGTCCCTGGCATGTACTTAACCATTAGATAGATCACAAGCTACTATTGCTTATTAATTACCATCATAGCAGTTTATGGATTTATCCTCTAGGAACTTATCTAAGTCTTGGAGGCTTGAGGAAGCTAGACTGCAATCAGGTACACTAGGACAAATATGCCAATGCTTCAGAGAGTACCACAGATTTAAAGTAGGAAAGCATTTGCCTCAGCAAGCCAATTAAGATAAGACCCATTCCTTTCGAGGGACAAGAAAATCTAAGGATGACTCCTCTGCAGCCACATGTTCTGATCGCCCACCCCAATGATACTCAGCAGTTCCCTCCTGTGACAGTAGTGGTAGTCAGCCACCTTTGGCAATTCTACATGAAATGGAATAGCATCACATCAGATCAGTGGGTATTACATGAAATTTGAAGGAATACGTCCTAGCTTTAATGGCCTCCCCATGTGCCTCTACAGCTAATAAGGAAGCAATAAAGATCCCATTGTCAAGACTACAGGATCTTCAGTCAGTCTCCTTGCCACTCCCCGCAGAAGAAGCAGGCAGTGAAGTCTACACTTCTAAGGTTCCTCAGGCTGAGGGCTGTGGTTCCTGTGTCCACTTCTCAAGAAAGTATGGGGAACTTTTCCATTTATTTTGTTGTGCCCAAGAAGGGAAGGCTCCTTTTGTCCCATCTTGGATCTCAAAAGTGTCAACAGTCATTTGAGGGTGACTCATTTTCGCATGGAAATCTTTTGCTCTGTGATAATGGCTGTGCAGTCGGGTGAATTTCTGACCTCCCTAGATCTGTCCAAGGCTATGTTCATATTCCCATCCGTTTGGAACACCAACATTTTCTGCATTTTGCAGTGTTTGGGCACCTTTATCAGTTTCGGGAGCTGCCTTTTGGTCTAACCACCGCTCCCAGAATGTTTTCCAAGGTTATGGTAGTAGTGGTGGCATTGAGAAGAGGAGGGATCCTGGTGTACCCATACGTGGATGACTGGCTGGTTTGAGCCAAGTCTCAGGAAGAGAGCCGCCCAGTGACACAAGGAGATTTGCTTGTTGCAGGAGCTTGGTTGGGTGGTGAACCTGGCCAAGAGCAATCTTCAGCTATCTCAGTCATTGTCGTATCGGGGGGTTCGGTTCAACATGGGACAGAGCAAAGTTTTCCTGCTGGAAGTTTGGATTCTGAAATTGATCTCTCAGGTGCATCAGTTGGTGAGCAGTATACACCCGACAGTGTGGTCCTATCTATGGGTGCTCGGCTTGATGAGGGGCTACCCTGGAAGTGGTGCCGTGGGTGAGGGCACATATGCGTCCTCTTCAGCACTCACTGCTGTCTTATTGGAACCCACAGTCTCCGGACTATTTGGTTTGACTCCACTTGCCGATGGATATTTCCTCTTGCTTCCAGTGGTGGTTGCAGGAGGCTCATCTGAGAAACAGATTCCTTGTCCTCCCCGACCTGGTTGGTATTCACAACAGATGCAAGTCTCCAGGGTTGGGGAGCTCACTGTCAGGTACTGTCTGCCTAAGGACGTTGGAATGCTGAAGAATCTGTCTGGCATATCAATTGCCTGGAAGACCAGGAGGTCCAGTTGGCATGTTTGCAGTTCAGCCACAAGGTGCAGGGTCAAGCAGTTCACGTGATGTCAGACAGTGCAACAACGGTGGCCTACATAAATCACCAGGGAGGAACCAAGAGCCAGCAAGTGTTGCAGGAAATAGACCAACTTACGGAATGGGCGGAAGGATACAAATGATCTCTGCCTCTCCCATTGCAGGAAAAGACAATGTAAGAGCAGACTTTATCAGCAGAGAGAATCTGGTCCCGGGAGAATGGGTGCCGTCAGCAGAGGAATTTCAGCTGATAATGGATCACTGGGGCCTTCTGTTCCTAGTTGTGCTGGTGACTTCCTGCAATGTGACATTTCCTCGATTCTTCAGTCACAAGAGAGAACTGTGGGCCCTGGGAATAGATGCTTTCATACAGGTCTGGCCAGAAGACAGATTGCTTTATGCCTTTCCTCCTTGGCCCTTGTTGGGCAAGATAACTCACAAGATCGAAGGCCACAAGGGACTGGTACTCCTGGTGGCACCAGAATGGCCCAGGCGTCCATAGTGTGCAGATCTGTGAAGACTTCTGGTGGAGACCCCTCTTCGTCGTCCACCTCACTTGGATCTGTTGCAGGGATTGGTTCTTCACGAGGATCCGACTCTATTTTGTCTTACAGTTTGGCCCTTGAGAGGGCTTGCCTGTTGAAGTGTGAATATTCTTGTGCAGTGATTGCCACTTTACTCCATTCTCAAAGTTCTTGACTTCCTTAGACTATGTGCGGGTTTTGGAGAATATTTGAGGCTTGGTGTGAGGACTGGGGTATTCTTCCTTGTTCAGTTAAGATCCTGATCAGTCTGGATTTTTTGCAGGATGGGTTGAATAAAGGATTGGCCTTTAATTCCTCAAAGGTACAGGTTGTGGCTCTTGCCTGTTTCATAGGCCCGGTGAATGGTGATTCCTTATCATCTCATCCTGATGTGGCCCATTTTTTTTGAAGGAAGCATCTTTGGCCTCCCTTGAGGTTACCAGTTCCTTTGTGGAGGCTGAATTTCTTGGTGGGCCTTACGTTACATAAGAACATAAGAAAATGCCATACTGGGTCAGACCAAGGGTCCATCAAGCCCAGCATCCTGTTTCCAACAGTGGCCAATCCAGGCCATAAGAACCTGGCAAGTACCCAAAAACTAAGTCTATTCCATGTTACCATTGTAATGGCAGTGGCTATTCTCTAAGTGAACTTAATAGCAGGTAATGGACTTCTCCTCCAAGAACTTATCCAATCCTTTTTTAAACACCGCTATACTAACTGCACTAACCACATCCTCTGGCAACAAATTCCAGAGTTTAATTGTGCGTTGAGTAAAAAATAACTTTCTCTGATTAGTTTTAAATGTGCCCCATGCTAACTTCATGGAGTGCCCCCTAGTCTTTCTACTATACTAAAGAGTAAATAACCGATTCACATCTACCCGTTCTAGACCTCTCATAATTTTAAACATCTTTATCATATCCCCCCTCAGCTGTCTCTTCTCCAAGCTGAAAAGTCCTAACCTCTTTAGTCTTTCCTCATAGGGGAGCTGTTCCATACCCCTTATCAACCACTGTGAGGCCTTCCCGTGCAATTATTGACCTTGAAGACAGTGTTCCTGGTGGCTGTGTATATTCTGAGAGTCAAATTTCCAAGCTGCAGGCCTTGTCTTGTCGGGAGCCATTCCTTCGGGTGACTCCAGGTGTGTTGCAGCTGCATACTGGTCCTTCCTTGTTGCCTAAGGTGGTCTCGGAATTTTATTTGAATCAGTCCATTTCCTTGCTAGCCCTGGATAAGGTAAGAGATGCAGAGGAATATCACCTCCTGCGTCCCTTGGATGTCAAGAGACTTGTGCGGTATCTGGAGGTTTCTGAATCTTTACAGAAGACGGATCACCTGTTTGTCCTCCATGGTAGAAGGAAGCAAGGTGAACCAGCTTTGCGGGCAACAGTAGCTCACTAGATTAAGGAGGTGGTCACAGCCGTGTATGTGGATGCGGAAAAGCTGTTATTCAGGTTAGGGCTCATTCCACTAGGGCTTAAGCGGTATCATGGGCGGAGGTTTGATTGTTGTCTCCTGTCAGTATCTGCTGAGCTGCAACATGGTCATCCTTACACACCTTTTCCAGGTTTTATCATCTGGATGTACAGGTCCGGGAGGACGCAGCCTTTGCATGTGCGGCATCGACTGGAGCGCAGGCAGCCTCCCACCCTGTTCAGGAGTAGCTTTGGTACATCTCACTGGTCTTGAGTCTATCTACACGCTAGGAAATGGAGAAATTACTTACCTGATAATTTGATTAGTGTAGACAGATGGACTCAGCTTCCCGCCCTCGGCTGTCGAATGATTGTGTCAATAGTCCTGTGGGGCTCTGGGACCCAAGGGATTACTGATAAGTGTTTATCCAGTCCCTAGTTTGGGGTACCTACGGTCTTACTTGAGATAAATGTTCTTGTTTGAGTGTTTTGCTAGTCTGTCCACAGTTGATTTGAAGGGAATACTGGCAGGCTGGGGTCACTGTAGGAGTGTATATATTGTGATGTCAGTTTGCTCCGTCTCTATTTGCTGGCAGGGGAGCATAACCCACTGGTCCTGAGTCCACATGTCTACACTAAGGAAAACGAAATTATCAGGTAAGTAATTTCTCCATTATATCTGCTAGAGCTATTTCTTGCTCTGCAGATATACAATATCTTGGAGATACAAGACTTGTCCTGCAGAGACCTCTACTTGGCCTTTACACTGGACTCTGTCACCTTCAGGTCCCCTCTTTTTTGCCCAAGGTGATGTCTCCTTTTCACCTGAATCAGATAGTATCTCTTCCATCCTTTAAGAATTACAAGTTACAAAATAAAATCTCCAAATGTCACCTATTGGATGTACTGTACATAAGCTTAAGGTACCTAAAAGACATGAACCCCTTCTGGAAGACTGGCAGGCTATTCGTACTACATGCAGTTCTACAGAAGGGAGAAGTGGCCTCCAAGATGGATCAAAGAAGCATTTGACTCAGCTTACCTACTTAGGGGTAAACAAGAGCCAGCGGAGGTATTGCTAGTGGCCCCAGAAGACATTTATAGGGCATCCACCTAGTCTCTCTGCATTCCTTTACTAATCATTACAGACTGGACATATGGGCCAAGGTAGACACAGAATTTGGAGCCAGCATCCTTGAGGCAGCATTTTCTTCCTTCAGCTGGAGCAGGTAGCAGCTTAGGTATTTTCCATGAGTAAGGATTGGTCTATCGGGAAGATGAGGGAGGTGAAATTTAATCTTACCTGATGATTTCCTTTCCTTGAGTCCTGCTAGATCAATCCAAGACCCACCTGGGAATATGGTGCTGCCAGATTCTAACACAACGTAGAAGCTATGCGCCATCTCCTTTACCTTTCCATTCAATTCCTATCCCCTCAAGGGGATAGAAGTTCCAGACTCCATCCCTTCCTTTCCAAAAAAATAAGAGAGAGAACGATGGGAAAATAAAATATATAGAACATAGATATCTATTTATCAGTTGAACACAGAAATGCACAGAGTGAATCAGGGGCTCTCACTCTCCATTGCATTCATGGTTTTTGTGTTCTATTACCTCAAATTTGTATAGAGTAGTTGTTTCTTTCTTGTTCTGACAGAAGGTTACTGACAACTGCCTAAAGCCACATCCCTCTTATAGCTGGACATAATGTCACAAGAGGATAAAAAATGGTGTGTCCTCTGTCTCCAGCAGCTGTGGAGAGGGGAATTCCCATGAGTAAGGACTGGTCTAGCAGGACTCAAGGAAAGGAGATTATCAGCTAAGATTAAATTTCACTGTGTGTGTAAATCCTTTTGAACATTATGAGATTATGTGAGATAATTACGAACACCCAGTATATGTGGAAAAAAACTGTCATGTAGTTTTTAACAGCAATAGCTGTTTTTCTTCTTTAGGTTCCATACCAGGAACCTTCCCATGTCATTGCCAGTAAATGCCAATTTTGCTCCTTTTTACCAGGGAACTGGATTTTGCTGCTGCAGTTTTATTGTTGGCCTGAAAATTATTTGAAGTATTTTAAAACTCCTCTGACATGACTCTGTTACTGTTATGAGTCTTAGTAAATCAGGGATGTAGCTGTGCTGATTCTCATCAGTAAACCTACGCAGGTGTCTCACTGACATGTTGAACGCACGAATACAGCATGGACAGCTGAAGAGTGGATCTTCATCAGAGCCTTATGCAGACATGCACACGAAAAGCATGAGTACAGCATGGAGAACTGAAGAGTGGATTTTATTAGAGCCCTAGGCAGGTGGCACACTCATTCATATGAAGTATGAATACAGCACAAAAAGCTGAAGGAGATTTTTGAAAATGGGGGGCAGCATGGCCTTAGCAAACTATGCTTACCTTTGCTTTCTCTAAAAAGCATAAAAATATAAGAAATAAATTATTTGCACAAAAAGTATGATTTAGGAATAAGCCCCAGTAAGAAACAAGAAGTGGGCAAATAACCATTTTGAGCTGTTTAGCTATTATTGCTCCTTTTGTTATAAAAAAAAAAAATAAATAAAATGTCAGTATGGTCTGTATACAGCTCCCCTCACCCCAAGAAGCAAGCAGGTTAAAAATATAAGAAATACCATATTAGGTCAGACCAAAGTTCCATCAAGCCCAGCAGCTTGTCTTGCACAGTGGCCAATCCATATCACAAGAATGTTTTATCAAATTGTAATTCACCTAGCCCGGCTTGATTCGATATAGGTAAGCAATAAATATTTTAAATAAATATGTACCCAGTAGGATACCAAAGGAAAGGTCCAGTCCTTCTTGCTAATAACTAGGGATAAGCAGTGGTTTCCCAAGTCTGAATGTCCAATAGTGATTTAGGATTTTTCCTGCAGGAACTTGTGTGGTTCCTTTTTAAACCCAGCTACGCTAACTGTTTTTACCACATCTTCTGGCAACAAATTTTACAATTGTGTGCTGAGTAAAAAGACTTTCTTCGATTGTTTTAAATGTGCTATCTATTAGCTTCATAGAGTGTCCCCTAGTCATAATACTATTGGAAAGGGTCAATAACCATTCCCTATTTACCCATTCCACACTACTCCTGATTTTATGGACCTCTGTCATATTTCCTCTCAGCCATCACTTCTACAAGCTGAAAGGTCCTAACCTGTTCAGCCTTTCCTCATAGGGGAATCATTCTATCACCTTTAACATTTTGGTCACCCTTCT
The DNA here is from genome assembly GCF_901001135.1 of Rhinatrema bivittatum. Taxonomy (NCBI): domain Eukaryota; kingdom Metazoa; phylum Chordata; class Amphibia; order Gymnophiona; family Rhinatrematidae; genus Rhinatrema; species Rhinatrema bivittatum. The sequence continues at coordinate 293,666,712 of NC_042617.1, read as the reverse complement.
CTGTATCTTTTTTAGTTCCGCTATATCTTTTTTTGAGATAGGACGACTAGCACTGCACGCAGTATTCGAGGTGTGGTTGCACCATGGAACGATAGAAGGATTGATATCTTCTTAAATACATTTGTGGTAATTTTGTGACATTGTAGCTAATACAGACCGATCTGATCCAGTTAGTGCAAGTTAGTTAGTGACACTCGATTTAATTTATTCATTTCAGAAATTGTATTTTGCCTTTATAACCATTTGGCTAATCAAGGCAGATTACATTTCTTGTTCCAGTCCTGTAGGGAAACTGTACAGTAGCTATGTAAAAACAAAAAGATGTGTGTGTGTGTGTGTGTATGCGCGTGCGTGCGCATGTGTGTATATATAATATATATAGTAATATTATTTTTTACATAACTACCACATAGTTCCTCTGTACATGATATGACCAACAGAGGTTTATATTTTTGCAAGGGGAAGATAAAGGAAGCACGACCTAATGGTGCTGCAGGTCGTAGGGTAGCCGGGATGATACTAGCAAGCTGCCACTCCTCAAACAAACTGGGTTGGTGGTGCCTGGATGCCATCCAGGAAAAGCCACAGGGACCTAGGATGCCAGATGTGAAAACAACAGCCTCATTAATGTTTCGACATCACTCACTAGTTCTGGTTGCTGTTTAGATTATTACAAAGCTTGGTGGAAAAATGCTGGTGGAGTGAGGAGGGGGTTGTAAAGAGATGTATGTGGAAAAGTGTATATTTGATTCTGTGTACTGTTGCTTGCCCTGTATTCTTTTGACGTGCTGCCCCATGCACCCACTGTAGGATGAAGTTTGTTTTTCGTAAGCTGTATTTTGAAACCTTTTTTTTTTTTCTGTTCTCTGACTGACTTTCTTGCTGGTTTTGTCCTCTTCCTTCCCTCTAGAGTGAACCTGTCTCGGATGCCATCCTAACTAAAGAAGCTGCCGCAGGATGAAAAGATGGCAGCGCCCCTTATCGCACCACCGGGCCCTGACAGCTTCAAAGCCTTCACACGTGAATCTCTGGCTGCCATTGAGAAACGCATTGCTGAAGAAAAGGCTAAGAAGCCACCAAAGCCAGACAGCAGCCACCGGGACGATGACGATGAGAATAAGCCGAAACCCAACAGTGACCTGGAAGCGGGCCGGAGCTTACCATTTATCTATGGGGATATCCCGTCACGTCTGGTGGCTGAGCCCATCGAGGACTTGGACCCTTTTTATTTAAACCGGAAAGTGAGTCCACAAAAGCCAAGTACCTTATGTCATTTTCTTTCTTAAAGGAAAGGACATGTAGGTTTGGTTAACAGGAGATCTCATTCACCACAGCATTTTAAAAGAAAAAATTGGGAATATTTATTTCTTTTGGTTTTCGGTGGTCAGGCTTTGAGTTCTCCTCTACTGTTCTGATGTTGCCAGATGCTAAGAGTGCACCCCCCTTCTCCCTGATCACCTGAAATGCTCTTTTGTTGTCTGGCGATTAATTTGCGTCCCAGAATGTTGAAAGCAAAAATGTGTTGTTAAGCTGTGGGGGGGTTTTGCAAGAGGAGAACTAAGCAAGTTATTCTGGCCATGACTCTGCCCTGTAACCTATAATCTCAAATCTTAATACAGCATTGCTTTAGCAAGACATTAGCTCCTGCTGAGAAAATTGATTGGGGTATCCAGGGGTACCCAGTATGGCTTTGTTCTTCATCCTATGCTGCCTAGTGGCAGAGAGTCTGGTCTCAGAAAGCTAGGTTCAGATTTTTTCCTTCAGTTTAACTTCCAGCTTCTAGGCACTGGATACATTTATTTGTCCATAATTTTTCAAATATTAGAGCATAAAGATCAACTCTGTAAGAGCTCCGAAGACCTACACATGACTTCCGGACACTGTTAAGTAGCACGAGTGCCTGGATTAGTTTTTGGTCACAAGGGGTGAGCAGGTTGGGTTTGTGTTTTATAAATCTGAGTCACTTGTACAGGTAAAGATAATCCAAGATCAGTTAGCAGCCTTGTAGCCTTTCATCACTGTCCTCTGGGAAGTCTGAACTGATGGGAGGCAGCAGAATCTTTTATTAAATTCCAGTTTTGAGATTTTTGGTTGGCTGCTGATGCTGCAGCTTGATTTACATTCTAAACTAGGTCACAGTGAAAACCAACTTTTACGCCACCAGCTTGCCCATCCTACATGCTTGCTTGCACAGATCTAGCTTGGCTGCCTCATATTAGACTCCTTTACCACCTCCTCCAACAATCTGTAGGATCCTCTTTTAGGACTGCATATTGCTTCCATTGATGTCTGTGGAATGTGAATCTGAGATATAGTAAGGTAACTAGGGGAATCCTAGAGGGCTTCATGATGTATCTTGCTTGGCTTTAAGTTTTCAGTCCTTTGCGCAGTGCCCTATAAAGTTCTTCAATCAAGTTAGTTGGGAGCAATGCAGGTAAGTGCATTGTCTTTTTATTGTCTTGTCATGGCCAAGTATCTTGTATTGACTTTTGGGATGGGGCAGAGGTTGGATACAAATGGCATGCAAAGGGCAGGGGTAATTTTACTATTCACTGATTTTGTAAGTGCAGTTGCAGACGGATTCATTGGGATCCTTTGTAGTCTTGGCCATAAATACAGTGATGTTTTATGAAAGAGGATTTTTTTTTTTTTATTGATGGCGATGGGATTTCTTTATGGGTAAGCAGACACACACAAACTTATTCTCTTGTTCATGGGTTCAAACTAGGAACTGGGTTAGTGACCCCCAGCCCTAATCACTCCTCCATTTTTGCTTAGAACTGGCTTTCCATGTGACGGACCCCTGCTTTGTGTCAGCCACTTCTGTTACAAATCAAACCTTGATGACCAGTCACAGGAAATAATTATTTTTGTGGTGCTCTGATGATCCTATTAGTGCTGTGCGCTCCCCCATGGTCTTGGAGGAGCCACTTCATCTTGTGCTTTACTAAAGCTCAGTGGATCCGCCAACATTTCAGATACACTTCCCACCCTCCAGTGGATATAGTTTTATATAAGGCAATATTCTTTGGAATCCTAAGCACATGACTGCAGTATATCATGGGGTTAACTTTTATTATTGTATTTTTGTCCTGGCAATTTCCTCCTGCTCCTTCAGGCTTCCAGCTCAGTCAGAACTGCCTCTGTTGGGCACTAGTGCTATAGGCCTTCATTCATAGCTCCCTGAGTTATTTCTCTTATTTCTGTAGCTTTTATTATCTCAGCTGTTGCAGTGACAGTCCATGGCTGGGAGAGACAGACCGTTGCTCCCTCTGGAGCCCAGGACACAGGCATCCCTAAGTCCAGCCAGTTGGTGTTGCCATCAAGCAATGCCTTGGACTCCCTCTGCCTAGGATCTTTGAACAACCCCCTCTGTAGCATTCCCACCCCCAGTTGGCCTCAGGAGCAAAAGCTAGGTCTTCCACATTCACAGTGCACAGCACTGTCACTGAACCCACAAGCCCAGGATTAGTTCTCATTATTCCAGCCGGGAGAAAGAGTTGGAGCTCAAATGGTAATGTTACATGAATAGCGCATCAAATTGTAGATGTTCAAATCTGTGCTTCCTGTTGATGTGTTTCTATGTGGTAGACTGAGTTTCATGGTCCTATGTTTAAATTGTAGCAGGAAATGTACAGCTGCGATATTACCCCAATCCCTCAAAATTGTACTAAGTTTCTAGGAAGAGCAGAACAGAATTTGAAACTCAACAGCTTCTAAAGGAAAGTGGGGGGAGGGAGGAGAACCTTCTTCACTGATCAACGTTACCCTCCTTTAAATGAGGACCTTTATTTTGCCCCATTACATCTGATCAAAATCATGCCTTTGTTGGCTTCTCTGGCATCTTCGAGCGGCTCACACCAGGAGTTTCACATGCAAAAACAAACTGGGTGAATTCTGGCAATTTTGCTTGTTAATCAATGATCTCTGATTTCAGAGTCCAGTTCATTCGAGGCGTTTGTCATACCCATAAGCAGCTCTTTCCTACAAAACATTGCCCAGATTATATTTGAGGCTATTGAGCGTTGTAGCCATGAGTGCGTCTGTTGGCAAAATGTCCCCTAATTTCACCACTTTTTGTGTAAAGAAGGCTTTTCTCTCAGGGTGCGAATTCTGGCAAGGGCTGTCGCCAAGCACCTGTGATAATTGATGCCGCACTGTAGGTAGGATATGGTGGCATCAGCAGCTCACAGAGGAGCAGCAGCTGCTGACTAACCCCTCCCTCCCCCTGAATTACACCTGCATCAACGTTCATTTATCACATCTGTCTTTTTTAATATAGGACATTATTCACAAGGGATGAGATGTAGGGAGGGTCAGAGAGGAGAAAGGCCTGTGCAGGGTGCGGGTGGAAAGAGTGTGATGAAAAATGAGGGCTCAGAGGAAAGAGAGGCCTGTGCTGTGGGAGGGGAGGGATTGTAGTCAAAAATAAATGTGGGCTAAGGTGCAGGGAGAGGTGGAGAAGTGCTGGGGCCAGGAGAAGCTGAAATCGAATGCAAAGCAGATGCCTTTGCATCCTTACTTAAAAATATTCCAGCTTTTTTGATAAGCCACTCTGGATGTGACCCATGAACAGGGTCATGCTTGGTTATCAATAAGGTCGATGGTTCACATTTACAGCAGCAGTAGGTCTAGATTCCCTGATAGTCTTTCCTTCTGCTGCACTACCCAGCCTTCATTTCCCCTACTTCTTTCGGCATCCCTTTCTGTGTCTTGCTTTCCTCGTCTCATTTTCATTTGTACCTTATCCCTGGCACCAGGCAGGCTTCTTCCCCTCTACCTCTTTCTGCTGATAATGCAGGCTGTGTACCAGAAATACTTTCTCAGCTGTGCTGACTACAAATGCTGTCTGTTACTGGGAAAGGGGGAGGAGGGATGTAAAGGTCTGGAATTACCCTGGCTCCTATGCAAGTGGTTTTTTTTCCAGGCCAACCTATTGTATGTGTCCCCTGTTTGCCACCTCATCCCAGGTCAACCTGAACAGGCTGGTTCTGCCTGGTTTCACCTCCATTGCATGCGTGGAGATTCGGACCTCTTTCTTTTTCTTTTTTAAGAGAAACTGGAACATGTGTGTAGATGTGTAATGAGAGTAAAAACCTGGATTGGATCAGCTTGTTGGTTTGACTTGGTTTCAGTGATGTTTTCTTACCAGTAACAAAAGGTGCATAAGCAGAGCCCTGCTGGGTCAGACCAAGGTCCATCGAGCCGAGTTTCCTGTCTCCAGCAATGGCCAGTCCTGGCCATAAGTACCCATCAGATCCTTAATAGTTGAACTATTGTATCTCACTCCCAGGAATAAGCGCTGGCTTTCCCAAGTCTACTTGGCTAATAACTCTTTTTGGACTTTTCCTTCAGGGATTTGGCCAACCATCATTTTAACCCCACTATGTTAGTTGCCTTGACCATGTCCTCTGGCTATGGATTGCATAGCTTGATTGTGTGCTGAGAGTAAAAATACTTCGTATGATTGTTTTAAACCTGCTGGTTGCAAGTTTCATGAAATGTCCCCTAATTCTAGTGTCGTCCCACGCCAATCATGATTTTATAAATTTCAATCGTATCCCCTCTGTCGTCAGTTTTCCAAACTAAAGAGCCCTAATCTGTTCAGACTTTCTTCACAAGGGAGTTTTTCCATCCCATACATTTCTTTTGTCATCCTTCTCTGTACCTTTTGAATATCTATGGGGTTTTTTTTTGGTTTTTTTTTTAGATGGGGGTGACCACTGCATACTGTACTCAAAGTGTGGACACAACATGGATCTATCCAAAGGCATTATGTTCTCAGTTTTGTTCCCTATTCCTTTCCAAATAATTTCTAACATTCTGCTTGCCTTTTTGACTGACTGAATATTCCAAGGTATTGTCCACCAGAACTGTGAATTGTTGTTTGCCCGTGAGGAGACTCCTTAACATTGAACCCAACGTCATGTACCTATAGCTGGGATTATTTTTCCTTACTTGCATTACTTCATACTTGTCCACATTAAATTGCATCTTCCATTTAGATGCCCAGTCTCGTCTCACGTATAGTAACATAGTATTGACGGCAGAAAAAGACCAAAATGGTCCATCTAGTCTGCCCAGCAAGCTTCCCAAGGTAGTAACTACCGCTCCGTGCAGGTTACCCCCATGTTTCTCTTAAGGGTAGTAACTACCGCTCCTTGCAGGTTACACCCATGTTTCTCTTAAGGGTAGTAACTGCCGCTCTGTGCCGGTTAAGCTTTTTTATTTATTTCCATCCTCTAGCCTTTTAGGGATCCACAGTGTTTATCCCATGCCCCTTTGAAATCCTTCACAGATTGTTCTTCACAATCTGCTTCTATTTTAACAACTTAAAACAATTTTGTGTCATCTCATTTGGTCATCTCATTCCAGATCATTTATGAATATGCTAAATAGTACGGGTTCTCTAGTACAGACCCCTGGTCTACTCCACTAATGACCTTTCTCCATTTAGAAAACTGACCATTTATTCCTAACCTCCGTTTCCTGACTTTTATCCAGTTACCAGTTGACAATGGATCACTGCCCCCTATCCCATGACCTCCCAATTCCTGAGGAGTCTCTTATGTGGCACTTTGTCAAATTACATCTGAAAATACAAATACACTATATCAACCGGCTCACTTTTATCTACATGTTTATTTACACCTTCAAAAAAATCTAATAAATTGGTAAGGCAAGACTTACCTTTGCAAAAACCATGTTGACTCTCCCCATCAAACCATGTCTGTCTGTGTGGTCAGTAATTTTGTTTTCAAGAATGGCATGTGCTGTTTAGTCTGGCACTGATATTGGGCTCACCAGTCTATAGTTTCCCAGATCAACCCTGGAAACCATTTTAAAAATTGGTGTTACATTGGTCTCCCTGTAGTCTTCAGGTATCGTGGCTGTTTTCAGTGATAGGTTGCAAATCACTAGAAACAGGGCTGCAATTTCATGTTTGAGTTTGCCCTTTGTGGTTAATTCGCCATTCAGCCTTAAATTTTTTTTTTTTTTTTTTTACCCAAAATGATGAGTTAATTTTACATTTTCTCTTGAGATTTTACTGTAATTCTCCATTTCTGCTGGGGATTATACTAGTGTGTGTGTGCTCCTTTTTCATAAGAATGCTCAGTGGGGGTTTTGACAGTTCACACAGTGCATTTAAGTCCAGCAGCAAAGGTTTTCACAGTAAGACTTTTGCCAGTCTTTCTATGTGAAAGGAAGACCAGTTTCTTAAAGCAGCATTGCCATGAGAGCTCATGGTTAGTCATCCTGTGGACATTGTGACCTACAGAATGATTTGATGTGAAGAAATGAAATAGGTGAGTTGCGTTTTGGGCAGTAGGGAGTCTTACAGACTGAATTGTAAGTCAGAGCAGTCATCTCGTCCACCCAGGCAAAGGCAAGCTTCAACTCCGGCCACCGTTGGTCTCTACAAAATCCTACAGAAGGAAATGGTCCAGTAAAATCCTCAGGAACAAATCTCAAATCGCCTGACTAGTTTTGACAGACCCTGTCACTGATTTTCCTTGGGAAACTAGGTGGGTAGTTTTCTTTTGAAGATTGCCTGTTTTTGTGAGCCAGAATTTTCCAGAAAAAACACCACACAGATTTCAAAAACAAGTTTACTTCACCCAGCCTTTCCCTGCCCTAGGGAATGCTTCCCCTCATTCAGTGCTGGAGAAAGTGGAGTGTACTTTTAGCTGAACAGTGGCGAGTTTTGTTTTTTGGGTTTTTTTTTTTTGTTTTTGCTGCGTCAATCTACCCTGGTAAATTGCTTTGAAAATTGAAGTAAATAGCTTTCAGTAAAGTTAATTTCAGATGCTGCTAATGTCTCAGATTGTTAAAACTATACTTAGAAGTACAAACACAGCAAGGTCTAGTTTAATCATTGTTAACTGTTTCAGTAACCGAAAAAGCGAATGCTGGCGGGCTGTGTTTAAAGCTGAGATTAGGGGTTCCTCTACATCCTTGCCTTTTTCTGCATCTGAAGGAAGATGCCAAGAGAGGCCTGTCCCAGTGAGTGAGATTTTTCCAGTGATGTGTCCAGGATATAAATTTGGGAAAATTTGAGTATTGTATTCCTTTGCAAGAGAAAAGAGCAAGCCAAAGTTAAATTTAGCTTTCTCTGGTTTTATCTACATAGTAATTCTTTACTACTAGATGAAAACAAGTACTTCAGGGGATCCCAGCCTTTTTGTGTGACTGGACTCCATTTTAATCTGTAAAAATATCGAGGACTCCCAGCTTGGGTCTCTCGCTCTCTCCCAGCCCCACCAGTCTTACTTTCACCCACCACTCTCTATAACTCTTGCTCTCCTCCGTAGCCCCTCCCTACCAATCTCGTGCTTTCTCTGCCCCGCATCTCTTCTCCACCAGTCTCTCTCTTATCGCTGTCCCTCCCTAGCAAGTCTCTCTCTCTCTCTCCCCCCCCCCCCCTCTCTCTCTCTCATTGTTGCATCAATAGCCCTTGCTCAACTCCTGGTTTGCCACTGACTAGGGCTCCTCTCTCTGGCTGACAGGGCATGGGGAACCTCCACCAGCCATGCCACTCCGGCCCCATGGCTCAGCTGTGTTACAGGAGACCCCTCCAGTCACATGAGACTCATGTATAATGAGTCAGCCTCTTACTCTTCTTCATGGCAGCTTCCTAATCAGAAGCAAAATCCAGGTTTTCCATCAGTGGCTCCATTACCCCCCCCTCCCCTCCCCATACCATCTCACCTCTTAAGCACGAAAAAGCATCAGGAATTTGTTGCAATTCCGTGCTGGGATAGGAGTGTCTTCTTGCATAGTGTACCATAATCCTGAGCGTGTGGATGTCAGAGAGAAGACGCAAGACCTTTGCTTTAGCATTTTTCCATGGTTTGTGCAGGAACATGTGATAAATCAAAGCTTTTCAGGAATTAGTGGTTGAGAGGAGACCCCTCCAGACCTGATGACCTTGATGACGCAGCATCCATTAGCAGTGTTATGGGAGCCTGGGACTTGCACTATTAAACTGAATAGGTTGTTCAGTCAGGTTGTGGGATAGTAGAAGTGTAGCACTGGAGAATCTATATAAAGGCACCATCCTGCAAGAATAATTACAATATCAGTGCAACACAACACTTCATGCACAGCAAAGGAACCAAAGAAGTTATTTATGATTTTTTTTAACATAATTTGTTTTTAGCAGATTTAAAACAAATATATAAAGTCTTTGTTTTTTAAATTTGACATACAATCAAGCTCTGGAATCTGTTGCCAGAAGATAGATTTGCCCAAATTCCTGGAGGAAAAATCCATAAAATTAGAAGCTAGGTAACTAGAGAAAGCTGTCACTATCCCTGGAAGTGAGTAAAAAGAAATAGCTCTACTTTTTGAGATCTGTCTGGTACTTGTGACCTGGACAGACCATTGTCACAGGCTGGATGTTGAGCTCGATGAATCATAGAAACATGACTGCAGAAAGACCACATGGCCTATCTAATCTGCCTATCCACACCAACTACTCAGCTCTACAATTCCTGTCACTCCCTCAGAGATCCCGTTTGCTTGTCTCATGCTTTTTTGAATTCAGATACTGTCCTTGTCTCCACTTCCTCCACTGGGAGACTGTTTATGTAGCTGCCACCCTTTCTGTAAAGAAAGATCTCATTAGGATGAGGGTGGACAAGGGTAGACTATCACATCTTGTTTCAGAGCCTATCCTGCCTTTCCTTTAGGGTCTGCATGTTTAGATCTTTGGTCAGCATATGGGGACAGACAATCATTTTGTAGCCACCCTCTGAATCAACTCCATCAGGTTTATATCCTTTTGAAAGTGCGGTCTCCAGAATTGCACACTATTTCAATGAGGTCTCATCAGGGATTTATACAGGGGCAATATCGCCTCCCTTTTTTCTGCTGACCCTTCCTCTCCCTATGCAGCCAAGCATCCTTCTGGCTTTTGCTTATCCACCTGTTTGGTCAGCTTGAGATCATCAGATATGATCACTTCTAGATCCTGCTTTTGATAGAAGAATTTCACCTCCTGGTGTGGCCAATGTAATAAGGTGCACTAACATTAACTCAGGTTTTTACTCTTGTTTTAGTGTGTACATAAGAACATAAAAACATAAGAAATTGGTCAGACTAAGGGTCCATCAAGCCCAACATCCTAAAATTAGCATGGGTTCATGCAAATCCCATGTAAAAGGAGGCATTAGCAATTTCCCAGTAATGCAGCAAAGTGCATTAAAGAGCAGACAGCTTAAAACACATTTTCTTAACATTGAAAACTTAACTCCTGGGTCAGAGCAGGAATAAAACTTTTACTCACATTTTTGGTGGCCAGGTTATACTATTGCTGTGCCCAGTGTGGTAGTGTCTAGATGCTTCTGTCACACTGGGCACAGCAATACACTAATTTTGACCATCAGAAGTGTGAATTTACTCCACCTTGGACCCAGGAGTTTAATTTTCAGTGTGAGCTCTCGAGGTGGGTACCTACAGCCGAACATCCTGGTTTTAGCATACTGTTAAATTGTAGATGCCCATCCCTGTAATTTATACTTTATTCAGCTAGCTGCAAGTGCCTGCACAAGAGACCAAATTCATACATCTAAGGCCATTTTGGCAAGAAATGTCAAGTAAAATCAAAGCATAAAATCTCTGGGGTGGCACCTATAGCTAAATTAAAGATAAACACACCGGGGGGGGGGGGGGGGCATCTGCAACTGAACAGGATGCCAAAGTCGGATGCGAAGTGCCGAAGGGGCCTTCTCCAGAGAGCTGATGCTTTGATTATTCTTGCCATGCATTGCATGTGAGGTTGATGCTGTGCATCCTGACTTGAGGGTACATTTCCTCATTCAAGGTCATTTTGACAAAGAAGGGTAAGTAAAATAAAAGAATAGGATCTCTGGGAAGGCACCTACATCTAGACGAGCGACGCATTGGCTGTCTGGGTGGATACCAACAACTGGGTAGTAGACGCTTTAGCTTTGTGCATGCACTGTACAGCTGTTTAGGAAAACAAAGAAAACATATCACTGGTGCCTGCCTCAGAGAACTTATATTGGAAATTTAACTCCTAGGCCTGAGGTGGAGTAAACTTACATTTGTTGTGGCCAGTGTAGTACTCCACCTTAAATTTCCAATGTAAGTTCTCTGGGGCTGAAACCTACAGCTGAACAGTATGCCAAAGTTAGAATACACAACAGTATAATTGCCTACTATTCAGCTGAAGGTGCCTACCCAGAAAGCTTATGTTCATTTAGTTGTAGTTCCAAGCCCCAGAGAGCTTACACTGAAAATGTAACTTCTTTGGTCTGAGGTGGAGTAAACTCAACATTTTTGGTGGCCAAAGTCATTGTATTGCTGTGCTCAGTGTGGTAGAAACAGCTAGTCGGGGCACGGCAATAGAATATCATGGCCACCAGAAATGTGAATTAACTTCTACTCCACCTCAAGCCAAGGAGTTAAGGAAACACAGGATTAAGGAGATAAGTGCTTGAAGTTGGAAGGAGTGCAACCAAAATGGCCTTACATGAAAGACTGGCACTAGGCTTCCCAACTTGGACACAGTCTTGCATGCAAGATAATTTGGGAAAGGCATGCTGAGTGAAATCAAAGGGTAAGCTCTCTAGAATGGGCATCTACAGCCATTAGGGATGCACAACACCAAAGTGTGTACTGTTTGACTGTAGGTGCCTTCCCTAGAGAGCTTACCCTTTCATTTCACTTGGCAGGCCTTGTCCAAATGACCTTACATGCGAGATTGTGCCAAAGTTGGGCTTTTTTCATTTAGCGCACATTTTTTTTACTCCTTTTTGATTTGCATTGCATTAACTTATTTTGATTTTAGCATGGCTTTTATTACATTGGCCCATAGTGCCCCATTCCATTGTGTTTTTGCAGCCAAAATACATGAGACTGCATTTGTTTTTTAGCATTAAATCTTAGCTATCAGAATCTCGACCATTCCTCAAGATTTCCTTTTTATTTATTTTAAAATATTTAGAATCTGCTTATAATGAAAAACGGATTACAATTCTCAACATAAAATCAAAACATTCTACTTCAAAAACATCATTAAAATGTTAATAAAAATCAGTCCATGAAAAAGGCTTCTTGAAACAGAATTGCCTTCAATTTTTAAGATTGGATAGTGTCTTCAGTTCTTCTGGTAGTGTGCTCCATAATTTGGGGCCAATTAATGAAATAGCACGTTTGTGAGACTCTTGAAGGTGCACTTCATTGATGTTGGGGATCTCTAGAAGATGATCTAAGGCAGAATGTAACAGTCGAGAGGGAACATATTTCCTAAACAACTTAGACAGACCAGAGTAGTTGTCTATCTTGAAAAGATTTAAATACTAACATTATGATCTTAAACTTTATCCACTGGATTACAGGTAACTAATGCAGACTTTGTAGAACTGGTGTAATATGTTCATGCTTTGGAATCTTTATGATCTACTGGGCTGCAGAATTTTGGAGATATTGTAATGCCTGTAAATGGGTTTTAAGCAGTCCCATATATAGCGAATTACAGTCGACCATAGTTAAGATGAAAGCTTGAACAATTGTTTGAAAGTCCTCCTGTTCTAAGAAAGGTCTTAAATGTAGTTGGTTTAAATTAAATTAACCAGTCATCGAAACAGATATGATTTGAGGGATATAGTTGTGGATCGAACTGAATTCCCAAATTATGAACATGATCAAAAAAATGTATATCTACCTCTTGAATGGATAATCCTGCAAAGTCTGCCGGACTTGGTTTCCTTGATATCCAAAGGATCTCAGTTTTAGGTAGGTTTAAAACTAAAGCATTGGTAGTTATCCCATTAACTGCTAATAAATAAGTTGAGATCAATTGTTTGGTCATTGAAATATCAATGGCAACTGGGAAATACAATTAAATGTCATCTGCATAAAACTTAAAATAAATATTGAACGAATCCAGTAAAATGCACAATGACTGAACATAAATGTTAAAAACTACAGACGACAAAATAGATCCTTGGGGAACCCCAGTTTTAGGAGAATTCCATCTTGAGCTCCCTTTTCATGTTTACTACACCTGCCTCAGTGTCTACCCTGTTGCAGATTTTAGTATCTCCAAAAAGAGAAACCTTTCCTGATATGCCATGCTGGGTCAGACCAAGGTTTATCTTATGTTCTTGTTCAGGGAAAATGTATTGGAAAGTTTATGATGTGCTCTTTCCGGAGCCAGATAATTGACTGATATCATTAGATAGGAAGGAGGGCTGCAGGATGTTTTCTATAGTTGCCATAGAGGTAGACACATGCTCCTAATATTAAAAAAAAATAGTTTGTTCACTCATTAGTTCTAGTGGGATGTATGCATAGAACAGGTTAATAACTCAAAATTCTTCTCCTGAATGGTTTGCTTCCATGCTGGGTTATTCTTTCACAGTGTCCAATGTCTTTTTGTGACTGCCATATGGTTCCCACATAAATACAGCATAAAAAAGCTTTCTGAGCCGATCTCACTCAAAGCTCCAGGATGACACTATTTATGGCAGGGCTGGCTCTAGGGCAAATGGTGCATTGCATGAAAATTATCAATAGTGCCCTCCTCCATACATTCTCCCCTCCTGTTCTCCTTCCTCAGGCATTATCTCCCTCCTCTTCTCCCTCTAGGCAATCTCTCCTCCAGTCCCTGCCAGCCCCTTCTAGGCATTTACCCCCCTTTTTCCTCCCTCCAGATATTCTCTCCTTCTTTCCAAGCATTCTCTCCCTCCATACCTACCTCCCCTCCCTCCAGACATCCTTTCTTCTCTTTTGTTTGACATCCCTTCCTTCCAGGCATTCTCCCTGCTTTTCACTTGCATCCCTCTAGGTACTCTCGCTCTGATATTGAACCATTCCTTTCATCTAATTTTCTCTTACCTCCCTGTTCACCCTCTCCTTCTCCACCTCGTTCTTGCTTTCTCCGCTTTCCACTTCCTAATTCTTGCTTCCATTGCTCCTTCGCCATTCTCCAGATATCTAACTCTGTTTTTCTTACCCCTCAACTGTTGCCTTCTTTCTGACTCCCTCACTCCCACCATCCCCAAGTGCTCTCCTATACCTATTTCTTTAGCTTTTTCTCATTTCCATTTCTCCAAACCTTATCTTGTTTTGCCTCCTCCCTCATTTTTCCCATCTTGCTCTATTCTCTTACCCCATTGTCCTTCCCAGTTCTCACAATCTCCTTGTTTCCGTATCTTGCCTTCAAGTGTTCTGTCTTCCAATTATACCCCCTTCTTAACCCTTCTTCCCCATTCCTCTAGTTCTCATTCCTTCCCTAAGCTACTTTTTCCTACTTTCACTCGCTCTCTAGTCCCCCATTTCTACCCTTTGTACTCACCCAATCCTCATCTACTGTCTTCTGCCTCTTATCCCCTCACCAACTCAAGCTCCTTCTCTGTTGCTCACCCTCCCCTGGTTCTGGTTCCTTTCTTCTGCTGACTCAGATCCTCTTCCTCTTCTTCCTTCCGTCCCAACTCCACTCTCCAGCTCCCTCCATATCCATGTTCTGTCTCTTTGCCCACCCCCTTCCTCTCCAGATTCATTTTGAAAATAGCTGCAATATATGCTATTGAATTGTCAGTATAGGTTTTATCTGCATTTAACATGGGTAAATAGGCTTTTGAAAATTGCTACGATAGTATATTACATTTACATTTTCATTTGAAAATCATCTCCAACCCTACTGGAAAGAGAAGACAGGGCTGGTAGGAAATATGGTAACAGAAAAGTGTAGAGAGAGATGCAAGCCATATTGCGGTGAATGGATGTTTTTGACTGATCTAGGAAGAGTCCTCAGCATGTCCTTTGCTTTGACCTGTTTTCAACCACAGGCTTTCTGCATCACTTTCTTATCAAGCTTATTAAATGTTCTGCTGGATCTTGCTACTTGTTTCATTATAATTTCATCACATTAATTGTCTGGGAACCACCACTCCATGCTCATTGGACACCCCAATTGTGATATTTATATAGTGAGAACAGTCGTGAAGCAAGGCTTTCTGCCATTTGGCGTAAAGAAGGCTGAAACAGAGAGGTATCAAATAGCAAGAATAATGCCAGGGCCATTAATCACTTCTTTAATAGCGAGGCTCTCCGTAGACATGTTGCACTGTCCCTTTCCCAAACTCAGTTTTCAGGACTTTCAACCAAGCAAAATAGTGGTTGTTGCAGATAAAGACCTCTTGACCCACCCAGTGTACCCACTTCCCTCTCCCCCCCCCCCCCCCCTCCAATCTACTGAGTCACCACAGACCCACTTGACCTCCAGCAGTGGCATGCAATGACATTCAAACTTTTAAAAAGGAATTAGAGCAGCTTTTAAATTAGAACAAGGGGAAAAGCCGACAGTCACTAAACAGTGCATGGTTCAGAGGAATGTATCTTTGGAAGATACTAATGAAACAGGAGAGTTAGGCCATCCCAGCAGAGAGGTTCCAATAAAAGCAAAAGTAATCTGTGCCTATAAGTAAAGAATCACCTGAGCTAAAGTGCAGTTATAATGGGAGTTTACAATTACCAAAAGTACAATCCAGAGCAAACTGCACTTTGAAGCAATATCGCATAGTACGAGAAGTGCAAGATAGTTGTCAATCCTGACTGAATACTCAAAAAAGTTTTCAAAGGTAAACAGAATTTTTATTAATTCAATTCGGCAACTCCACTGGTTTATATCACATGAGGCTTTACGGCGTCCCCCGACACGGTCCCGTGTTTCGCCTAGGGCTGCATCGGGAGGGCACGCCAGCAGGAATTCATATGCAAAATACTGAAACAGATTAATAAAGAATCAGGATACTATATGGGACTTATAACCGAACAAGAGTACAAACAGGTTAAAGTACAACCCGAGAGGCCAAAGTTTTGGTCACCGAACACCCCATTACCCCAGTCTTTTATACAGTACCTAAGGTTCACAAAGATTCACAACATCCCCCTGGTCGTCCCATCGTGGCTGGCATCGGTTCACTTCTGGAACCCTTGTCCCAATTTGTGGACCTCTTCTTGAGGCCATTTGTACCTTTGATCCGCTCCTACATTAGGGACTCAGCACACTTCATTACCCTCTTGAACTCCATACCGTTTCCCACTGAGCCGTTTGTTCTTGTTACCCTCGATATCATCTCTCTTTACACCAACATCCCCCAGCCCGCTGCCCTTAGGGTTATTGAAGAAGTTTTAAACACCCGCACGGGTCCTCAAAGGGTTCCCACTTCACTGTTAGTCACGCTTGCTAGCCTAGCACTCACGAAAAATTACTTCAGATTCCATGATACATTTTATTTACAGGTAAAAGGCACGGCGATGGGGGCCACTATGGCCCCCAGTTTGGCCTGTCTTTTTGTGGCGGAGTTTGAAGACTCCTTTGTATATCCCTCTGAGTGGTTTCAACATATAGTGATCTGGCTAAGATACATCGATGATGTTTTCTTAGTGTGGCGGGGAACAGAGATACAATTATTCATGTTTATTGACTGGCTCAATACCTGTAACCCTAATTTACAGTTTAATTTTAGTTGGCATCAATCTCAGATAGCTTTTTTAGACATTCTAGTTTCAGTACATAACGCCCAATTTTTGACCACTATTCATCGTAAGGATACAGATAGAAACACCTTGTTATCTTTTCAAAGTTGCCACCCGAGCACCTTGAGAGGAAACATTCCCACTGGCCAGTTTTTTAGATTACGTAGGTTGTGCTCCACTAGGAGAGAATTTATTCACCAAGCTGAAATAATGTCATCCCGGTTTTTATCACGCGGGTATCCCAGGCGGGTGGTGAGACAAGCCATGAAACGAGCATTATTCACTGATCGTGATTTGTTGTTCCTTCCATCATCCCGTTCTGATACTACAGTTATTAACTGTATCTTGCCCTTTTCTACCCTAAGCCGACAGATTACAACTATGATTCGTAGACATTGGCATGCACTGTCCCTGGAGATGGTGTTCCCGGGCCCCCTTCGTTTTACCTACCGGAGGGGTAAAAATTTGCGAGATAAACTTGTCCACGCGGATCTCTTACAGTTACGGGATCCTGCAAATGCGTTGGGACATCATCCATGTGGCCACTGTACAATGTGTTCTCACACTACTTCTACCACTTCCTTTACCCACCCGGTTTCCCAAAGAGTTTTTCAGCTTCGCTCATACTCAGATTGCACCACTTCAGGAGTCATCTATGTGATCACCTGTCCCTGCCCATTAATATACGTCGGGAAAACCACACGGATGGTCAAAACACACATCATAGAGCATTGCTCCAATATTCGACATTCAAGAGAGAATGAACCTTTGGTAGACCATTGGTTAAAAAAATCCCACACTCTTTCAGACCTTATGTATAGTGTCATTGAGGTGTTTCCACGGCCTGCTCGTGGTGGCTGTTATGCTGAACAGCTCGGTCGCATTGAACAGCGTTGGATTTTCATTTTAGACTCAGTTACCCCCAAGGGACTTAATCGGGAGATTGAATGGTTCCTGTTCACCTAGATCTGTCATGACTAAGGTTGGTTGCATACAATGCTGCTTGGGTGCGCTACAGGAAAGGGAACCAATGAACGGGGTCGGCTGATCCACGTCATTGGTTCACCTGTAGTTTTGGCGCCACTGCCATTCTTTAAATACCTGTCAGCGTTAAGGGAAAGTGCGCTCCCTGTTAAAATTTAAGCATACCAGCTGTCAGGTAAGATTGTACTTTAACCTGTTTGTACTCTTGTTCGGTTATAAGTCCCATATAGTATCCTGATTCTTTATTAATCTGTTTCAGTATTTTGCATATGAATTCCTGCTGGCGTGCCCTCCCGATGCAGCCCTAGGCGAAACACGGGACCGTGTCGGGGGACGCCGTAAAGCCTCATGTGATATAAACCAGTGGAGTTGCCGAATTGAATTAATAAAAATTCTGTTTACCTTTGAAAACTTTTTTGAGTATTCAGTCAGGATTGACAACTATCTTGCACTTCTCGTACTATGCGAGTTTACAATTACCCCAATATTGACTGGGTAAATGTTATATCAGGACATGTTAGAGACATAGTTCCTGGATGGAATAAATGACAGCTTCATGGAGCAATTGGTACAGGAATCAACGAGAGAGGGAGCTATTTTAGATTTCTTAGTGAAATACAGGATTTGGTGAGAGAGCGAATAGTGATGGGGCCACTTGGCAATAATGATCATAACATGATCATAAGAACATAAGAAATTGCTATACTGGGTCAGACCAAAGGTCCATAAAGCCCAGCATCCTGTTTCCACCAGTGGCCAATCCAGGCTACAAGTACCTGGCAAGTATATCCCACGTTACTGATGCTAGTAATAGCAGTGGCTATTTTCTAAGTCAACTCGATTACTTGCAGGTAATGGACTTCTCCAAGAACTTATCCAAATCTTTTTTTAAACCCAGCTGCACTAACTGCACTAACCACGTCCCCTGTCAACAAATTCCAGAGTTTAATTGTGCATTGAGTGAAAAAGAACGTTCTCCAATTAGTTTTAAATGTGCTACATACTAACTTCATGGAGTGCCCCCTAGTTCTTCTATTATCCGAAAGAGTAAATAACAGATTCACATTTACCCGTTCTAGACCTCTCATGATTTTAAAGATCTCTATCATATCCCCCCTCAGCTGTCTCCTCTCCAAGCTGAACAGCCCTAACCTCTTCAGCCTTTCCTCATAGGGGAGCTGTTCCATTCTCTTTATCATTTGGTAGCCCTTCTCTGTACCTTCTCCATTGCAATTATTTTTCTTGAGATGCGGCGACCAGAATTGTACACAGTATTCAAGGTGCAGTCTCACCATGGAGCGATACAGAGGCATTATGACATTTTCTATTTTATTCACCATTCCCTTCCTAATAATTCCTAACATTTCAACTAATGACTGGAAGGGGGACAATATGTAAATCTACTGCTTTAACACTAAAATTTCAAATGGGAAACTTTGATAAAATGAGGAAAATAGTTAGAAAAAAACTGAAAGGTGCAGCTTCAAAGGTTAAGTGTACAATAGGAAAAGACATTGTATTTGTAAACAATCTTAGAAGCGCAGTCCAGATGTATTCCATGCATTAAGAAAGGTGGAAGGAAGGTAAAATAACCGGCATGGTTAAAAGGTGAGGTGAAAGAGGCTATTTTTAGCCAAAAAAAATTCCTTCAAAAATTGGAAGAAGGCTCCAGCTGAAGAAAATAGGGAAAAGCATAAACATTGTCAAGTTAAGTGCAAAACATTGATAAGGCAGGCTAAGAGAGAATTTGAAATGAAGTTGGCTGTAGAGGCAATAACTCATAATAAAAACATTTTTTAAATCTATTCGAAGCAAGAAACCTGTGAGGGAATCTGTTGCACTGTTAGATGACTGAGGGGGTAAAGGGGCTCTTAGGGAAGATAAGGCCATTGCAGAAAGACTAAATTAATTCTTTGCTTCTGTGTTTACTAAAGAGGATATTGGGGAGATGCTGGTTCCAGAGATGGTTTTCAAGGGTGAGGAGTCAGATGAACTGAACCAAATCACTGTGAACCTGGAAGATGTAGTAGGCCAGATTGACAAACTAAAGAGTAGCAAATCATCTGGACCAGATGGTATGCATTCCCGGGTTCTGAAGGAACTAAAAAATGAAATTTCAGATCTATTAGTTAAAATTTGTAACATGCCATTAAAATCATCCATTGTACCTGAAGACTGGAGGGTGTCCAGTGTGACCCCAATATTTAAAAGGCTTCAAGGGTGATCCAGGAAACTGTTGACCAGTGAGCCTGACTTCAGTGCCGGGAAAAATAGTGGAAACTCTTCTAAAGATCAAAATCTCAGAGCACATAGAAAGACATGATTTAATGGGACACAGTCAGCATGGATTTACCTAAGGGAAGTCTTGCCTCACAAATCTGCTTCATTTTTTTGAAGGGGTTAATAAACATCTGGATAAAGGTGAACTGGTAGATGTAGTGTATTTGGATTTTCAGAAGGCGTTTGACAAAGTCCCTCATGAGAGGCTACTAAGAAAATTAAAAAACAATGGGATAGGAGGCGGTCTTTTTGTAGATTACAAATTGGATAAAAGACAGGAAACAGTAGGATTAAATGGTCAATTTTCTCAGTGGAAAAGGATAAAAGGTGGAGTGTCTCAGGGATCTGTACTTGGACCAATGCTTTTCAATATTTATTTATTTATTTATTTTAAGTTTTTCTATACCGGCATTCGTGATAAATATCGCATCATGCCGGTTTACATTTAACAAGTGGATAGGGAACAAAAAGGTAAAAAATAACATTGATCCTAATAATAGTAATAAATAATGATAATAGTAATGATAAAACATTAACACATTAAACAAGAGAAAGGCTAAGGAATGCAGTTACAATAAAACAAGGGAGTAATACAACTTGGAGCATAGAAAAAGAAGCAGGGGATTAAATAGAGAGAGTATATATGTCAGACAATGTGCTTGAAGCATTAATGAATTGCCCTTATGAGGTAGGGATGTTAATTACCATGATTAAGGCAAAGTCTGAGCGACTATTTAATAATGGAATAGGTTCAGTTTAGTTCTGGAAAGGCTTTCATGAATAGCCACGTTTTGAGTCTTTTCCTAAATGTGGGAAGGCAGGGTTCCTGTCGCAAATCTGGTGGGATGGAATTCCACAGTGTTGGTCCTGCAGTGGAGAAAGCTCTGTCTCTGGTGGTTATGTGCCTCATGGATTTGGAGTGTGGTACTTGTAGGGTTTCTCTATAGGATTCTCTGATTGGTCTGTTGGACGTAAATTTTTTGAGAGGAATTTGAAGGTTGAGCTGAGAGTGTTGATGTATAGCTTTGAAGATAGTGGTTATGGATTTATATATGATTCTGTAGTGAATTGGCAGCCAGTGCAGGTCTTTGAGGATTGGTGATATGTGGTCTCTTCTCCGAGTGTTAGTTAATATTCTCGCAGCCGTGTTTTGAACCATCTGAAGAGGTTTAGTGTGAGATGAAGGAAGACCTAATAGCAGGGAGTTGCAGTAATCTAGTTTAGCAAATATTATTGATTGCAGAATAGTTCTGTAGTCTTGAAAGTGGAAGAGTGGTCTTATTCTTTTTAAGACTTGGAGTTTATAGAAGCAGTCCTTAGTAGTTTGATTTATGAATGCTTTTAGGTTTAATCTGTTATCAATGATAGCTCCCAGGTTTCTTACTTGTGGAGCTTGTAAATTGGGTGGAGGATTTATGTCGATGTTACTGTTTTCAGATGAAATTAGGAGGAGTTCGCTTTTTGAAGAGTTTAGTATTAGATTAAGGTTGGAGAGGAGTCCATCAATTTTTTTAAGACAATTTTCCCAGAATTCAAGAGTTTTGGTGTAGGATTCTTTGACGGGGATGACTATCTGGACGTCATCTGCATTTATAAATCTAGAAAGGAATATGATGAGTGAGGTAATCAAATTTGCAGATGATACAAAATTATTCAGAGTTGTTAAATCACAAGTGGAAGACTGGGCATCCAAATGGCAGATGAAATTTAATGTGGATAAGTGCAAGGTGATGCATATAGGGCAAAATAACCCATGCTATAGTTACACGATGATAGGTAATTGCCAGGTTCTTGTGGCCTGGTTTGACCTCTGTTGGAAACAGGATGCTGGGCATGATGACCCAGCATGGCAATTTCTTATGTTCTTATGGTTCCATATTAGGAGCTACCACCCAGGAAAAAGATCTAGGCATCATAGTGGATAACACATTGAAATCGTTGGTTCAGTGTGCTGCAGCAGTCAAAAAAGCAAACAGAATGTTAGGAATTATTAGGAAGAGAATGGTGAATAAAACAGAAAATGTCATAATGCCTCTGTATCGCTCCATGGTGAGACCGCACCTTGAGTACTGTGTACAATTCTGGTCACCGCATCTCAAAAAAGATATAGTTGCGATGGAGAAGATACAGAGAAGGGCAACCAAAATGATAAAGGAGATGGAATAGCTCCCCTATGAGGAAAGGCTAAAGAGGTTAGGGTTGTTCAGCTTGGAGAAGAGATGGCTGAAGGGGGTTATAATAGAGGTCTGTAAAATCATGAGAGGTCTAGAACGGGTAAATGTGAATCGGTTATTTACTCTTTTAGATAATAGAAGGACTAGGGGGCATTCCATGAGGTTAGCAAGTAGCACATTTTAAAACTAATCGGAGAAAATTCTTTTTCACTCAATCTGCAGTTAAGCTCTGGAATTTGTTGCCAGAGGATGTGGTTAGTACAGTTTAGCTGGATTTAAAAAAAGGTTTGGATAAGTTCTTGGAGGAGAAGTCCATTAATGGCTATTAATCAAGCTGTTTTAGAGAATAGCCACTGCTATTACTGGCATCAGTAGCATGAGATCTACTTAGTGTTTGGGTACTTGCCAGATACTTGTAGCATGGATTGGTCACTGTTGGAAAAAGGATGCTGGGCTTGATGGACTCTTGGTCTAACCCAGTATGGCATATCTTATGTTAAGGTATTCAGTAAATACATACTGTCACTTCCTTCTCCATCCCATCTCACTGGCATAATCATCTGTTCCTCCTCCCCCCCCTCCTCCCCACAACCTCATGGCATGAGCATCTACTCTTTCCATCCATCTCCCCCCACCTATAAGAAATTGGCATATTTGCTTTTTTTTTCCTCTCTCTCCACAATAACTTGCATAATCACCTTCCATTCCCTATCTCCTCTCTTTTCCAGGTTCTCTTGAAAAGCTTTGCCAACATCCTTTGGTTCTGATGTTCAATAACCCCTTTGTCTCTCATACCAGGGTACCACTCCTTCTGCTCTGTTTCAGATTGCACATTGGACGATCATCAAGACCCATTTCTTGATGATTGTAAATGCACCACAGTCCTCACCTGGGTTGGGCCTGTGAAGGCTAAGTCTCATATCCTATCAGCCTGCATGGGCAAATGACACTGCATTCCCTGCTTCAATTGGGCCCCACACAGGTGAAGTCATCTCATTCTGTCAGCCTAAATGAGCTGATGGTGCTGTTAATGTCTCCATTCCTTTTGGGCCTGTATAGGCCAATGACACCCCTATTTAAAAAACAAACAAACAACAAAACCCCCCCCCCCCAAAAAAAAAAACAATGAGCAGGGATTCACTGAATCCCTAGAAGGCCTACCACATGTCTAATGAACTCTAGTAGCCTTACTTCCTTATCCTTACCTCCAGCTACTGTAACTGTCAATCTCTTGCTTTTTTGATTATCATTTCTGGTCAGTTTACAGGATGTCTAAAATGAATATTCATGAATTATATTTACATGTGTTTGGTCCAGGGCAATGGCACAGCCAGAAATGAATTTTTGAGGGGTTCCAAGGTTAACATGGGTGGGCACTTGACATACAGGTCTAGGCCCTACTAGTTGCACTCTCATGGATTTCTAAGTAGTCTGATCATGAGTGATGCTTTAAATATTTTAATTCTATTATTTCAAGCACTTGCCAACATTAAAAATACCTTATTAATCTATATTAATTGTTTGTTTATTGCAGTTTACAAATACACAATATCATGTAGAAAGTATACAAAACACTTAACAGAAACATCAGATCCAATCACGTAATAAGACAAATATAAATGTATTCTTTTATGAATCCTTTTCCAAAAGTGCAGAGATTACGCAACTAAAATAAAACAGCAATAATCATAATCATAAGATTTGCAACAGGTGCAGAACAGAACTAGGACATGCAAAAAAAATATTCAAATTCTGGTGCCACTTTAGTGACAGCAAAACAAACTCCCTCCACTGCCAAACACTTTGAAGTAAGACAAATCCCTACAAAAAAAAAAATACACCTAAAACCTTGCTGTACCATACAATAACAGCACTAAATCTCAGGACTCAAAACAGCAGCTGTCTTATCTATGAAAAAGCAGCAAAGGTAATCATTACACCAGACCCTAGAACACTAATACACCACCTAGTGGCCAAACAAAACAAGCCAAACTGTTGCAAATCCCTACAGAGAAACTATACGCTAGCCAAAATCTGTCACACATGCACAACATAGACAGATCCTTACCTAATACAGAATAAGGGACTACAAATTAGAAACAAACATGTAGAGAAAACTGAAATGGAAAGCCTGAGAACCAGACTTGGTGAATACTTGAATACTGAAAAAAAAGCAAAATACAAATATATTAAAAATGTACATTCCCAAAGATGGCATATTGCAATCACTGAAAGTCAAACCAATTTTATTTTTACCTTTGTTCTCTGATTTTATTTTTCTAATCGGTTGGTCTAGTCTTTGTTCCCCTTGTCTATCTTTTCCTAACCCTTTTTCAGTGTTTCTTTTATTCTTTTTTTTCTCTCTCCTTTTGTTGTCTTTCCTTCCTCCTTCACTCTCTCTCAGGCTCCCACGCATACAGACTCCCAATTTCGTATGCTGTTTCTCACATGCTTGCTTCCACTTCCATACACACATACACACACATGCTCTCCACACCCACATATACTCTCGCACACCCAGATACACCCCCCCCCCCAGGCAGGCAGACTCCCATTCACACACACCTACAAGCAGGCTCCCATTCACCCACAAATACATACAAACATAAAACCTAGGCAGTCTCCCCATTGGGAGCAGAAGGGGAAGCCTGTTCTGCAGTTGCTGCTTGGGTGCCGGCTCCATGCTATTCAAAACTTGCAGGGCTAGCATTTCCTCAATGCTGATCTTGTGCAAGAGTTTTGAATTCCATAGAGCCAGCATGGTGGTGAAGCAGGAGAACCAGCTCTCTCCCAGCAGGATCCTCTTCTTTCTTTAGTCGCCAGTGGGATGGTGGTCCATTGATGGGATGGGATTCACCAGCATCATCCCGGGCCTCTTCTTTCTTCAATGGCCGATGGGATGGGTTCTACTGGTGGTCTTCTGGGCTTCTTACTTTGAGTGCTGGTGGAATGGGGTCATCTTCTCTTCAGCCGCTGCTGCCCTGGATGAGCACACGTAGCAGCACCGGGCCTGTCTGCAGTGGTCCTACATCAGGACCTTTCCTTTTGGGCCGTCGGGTAATGCTATTGGGAGGGCCAAGGCCTGCCCAGGCCCACCTGTGACTACACCACTAGTCCAGGGATGGGCGAATTTACATATTTTAGTTATCACGAATTCTAAACCTGGTCAAGGGTCCATTTTATTTTATATTCTGCTTTTCAGACACTTCAAAGCAGATTGTATTCAGGTACTGGAGGTACTTCCCTGACCTCAGAGGTTCAGAGTCTGTCTGTACTTGAGGCAATGGAGAGTGAAGTGACTTGCCCAAGGTCACAAGGAGCGTCAGTGGGATTTGAACCTGGTTTCCCTGGTTTGTGGCCCGCTGCTCTAACTACTAGGCTACTCTTCCACTCCCTGGGCTGTGAGTTGCACACGCTGATGGGTTATAATGAAGACCAACTTATTTGGCCTCATTAAAATCAAGCTGAAAAGGTTGTACTCTGGGGGTTGTACTGAAGGAGTCGGCATTCTCTCCCCACCCCCCAACCATTTAGTGCCGAACACATTCACTGTGCTTTTCTTTTCCTGATTCCCAGCCCAGTGTACCTCAGCTCAGTCCTGCACTTGCGTGTGAGGCTGGGAGCAACATGTGCATCTTTCTTTCTTTCTTTGCTCGATTTGTATTCCGCACGTTCCATATGATTAAAGCGGATCACAATAAAAACGTACATAATTTATAAAACCAAACTCGAAAACAAAACAAAATAAGTAGTAAACATACAAACCTCTGGATTCAGTCTCTACTGGCCCATGCTACCCAGTTGGCAGGCCATACAGGCTTCCATTTTATGCCACCGGGTCTTCCTTGCTGCTGTCAAGTGCAACCCGTCTTGACAGCCACCAAAGCTCCCGTCCTCCGTTGGATCGCATGGTTGCGTGAGTTCAGACAGTGGAATGAGTCACTGTGGCTTCAGTTTCTGGTTTTCTCTGCCACAGCACCCCGTCTAGCTGCTCTCCCAGGCTGGCCAGCTGTGTGTGACTGAGTATTGGCTTCAGGAATGTGGCTTCAGTGGGTTTAGTGTCTCAGCATTGTGCCCTGTATGGATGTTGGCCATCAGTGTGTAGATGAACAGTGGCTCCAGGGTTTTGGCTTCCTTCAGTGTCCTCCCCAGTAC
The DNA here is from genome assembly GCF_901001135.1 of Rhinatrema bivittatum. Lineage (NCBI taxonomy): Eukaryota > Metazoa > Chordata > Amphibia > Gymnophiona > Rhinatrematidae > Rhinatrema > Rhinatrema bivittatum. Next base: position 293,640,607 of record NC_042617.1, on the reverse strand, counting down.
CCTAGAGCACTGCAGCAGAAGAGTCAGTGACATACAGGATGGCCTGAACAGCATGTAAGAATACTTAACTAGGTAAAAATCTGTTTTTGAACCGTAGAAGAATTTTAAGTCTTTTTTGACTTTAAACAGCAAAAGTGACTGAGGATAGATATTTCTTGTTTGCCAGTCTTCATGTAGGCACTTTTCTAACTTTTAGCTGCAGTGCCTTGACTGTCAAGAAATAAAAGTAACTTGATAAGGAAGAGGATTTACGATCTCCCTCACTTTCTCAGGTAGATTTCAGTGGTATCTTCCTAATTACAGGATTGCACCAGCATAACTTGAAAAGAAGTACCTTTTTTAGCCCACTGAAGTCTACGATTAACTTTAAGAAAATCAACGAAGTGGTTGGCTAGAGCATGCCATCATAAAACTAGATAATAAATAGGTGCAAGCTTTTGAGACTACTAAACTTTCTTCCTCAGGCTATGATACTGTCTAATGAAGAGCTCTCAATAATCCTGAAAGCTCGCATTTTAAAATATTAATTAGCTCTATAAAGGCTCTGCGTTTTTTCTTTTAACTAGTGCAGTCAGAACAATGATCTTAATTTCCTGCCAGTGATTCGACAGGCTGGCATCAGGAGATGTATAAAATAGTGAAGAAATTAGCCAAGCTGCGCTGTGTGCCAGTCAATGTCATGTGACCGTGAAGCCGGAGTGTCACGAGGCACTGACTTAATGGCAGGGCAGCTTTCACACTGCTTGCCAGCATGGGTCTGCTCTGGTCTCATTTATGGTTAGTGCCGGAAAGAGCCAAAGATCTATGGTAGAAACTCCCCAGTTCTCCAGCCAGTAAAAATGGAATTTTTCTTTCTGGAAACTTCCTTTTGGGGTTGGTATGACTTTCTGCCATGTATAAACCAGAAGGACGTTTTCTTTTTATGCTGTCTTTTTTTTTTTTTTTTCTTTTTTTATGGGAGCATTCTGCGTATGTAAATCTTTCTTGCAGTATTGTCATTTTGTGATGATTTAAATGCTAATAAATACTAAATTGAAAAAAAAAAACCTAGTGGGAGATTAGGGAAGAGGAGGATAGTATCTTGAGGTACTCTGAATCCATTCTTGGCAATTACAGATGACAGATGTAAACTTTTTAGACAGCTGTAACATGCTAGAATGATGTATTTTGTAATTCCTTGCCACAGTTACTTAAAAGCTATCTAAAGATTTTAATGCGCACTAGAGCTTATTTAGTATGCTCAGTTGGTGGGGGGTTTTAATAATTTATAGGTGGGCGGAAGCAGAAAAGTGGTTGTTTTCCTTTGACTAGGTTCATTCCCACTAGTTTCAAAGCTTTGATGCTTTTTTATTTTTCTATAAAATGTGACCATATACTCCCTGTGTTTTGGTACTTCTACGTTTCTTCTTGCTGCCCTTCTTTTTTTTTTCCTCAGTAAAGGGATTTTTTTTCTTAATATTTTACAATTTTTTTTAGTCTTTTTCTTTTATTCTTTGCTTGAGGTCATTCTTAAGCTGGGCAGTGCTACTGTGAAGGTTTGATGAACAGCACAGCAACTTCACTTGGATCCAGAGGGTTGGGAGTGGCCAAGTGCAGAGAACTTTCAAAAATGTTTAAACTTGGCTTCCTGCCCTTTCCCTATTCCCTACTTCACCGCCTCCTTAGGCTTAATTGCTTAAGAGAAACCTAAAGCTCTTAAGGGAAAAACAGGCATGTCCCTTCCTAATTCAACAAACTTTTGTGCCTCTAATGTTGGCTGAAGTCATTCCTGAGATAAGGATTATCCTCTCCTCCTTACGAGTTTGGCAGTAGCCCAAGTGCCTCACCTCCATAACAGATTCCTCTTGCTTCTTAACATATGCAGGCTAATTTTAAAAACAAGTGTGCATGCGCCCATAAATGAGCGTATTGGCGCGAGAGCGAAGGCAAGCTGGAATTTTAAATTGTGCGTGTGCAATCGCATGCATACGTTTTAAAATACAGCAACTGCATGTAAGTGTGCTTCTAATTTTAAGACGTTACTTGAGCAAAGCTAGCACGCGTGTCTTCCTTAGGACTTTTATCGGCTTTCACATGCATATATAAGTGGATTTTAAAATATTCATGCAAGGGACATTCCCAGTTTTTCCAATGAGTCCACCCGTTTGTCCAGTTGATATCGAAGTCTTCCGGGCCCCTCTGTTTCTTCATCCTGCATGCCCCACAGTTGATCCGGACCCCATCCTATAATCCCTAAAAATTTGAGATCTACAGACCTGCTTCTCATCAGGAGCAGCAGTAAAGTTACGTGGATGACAAGTCTAGACGCGCGGAAGATTTTGGTTTTAAAATAGTTGCGCGTGTAAGTGTCAGCTCCGCCCTGGAATGTTCATTCCCCACCCAAGCCCCCATTTTTTTCTGTCCCCTTATTTTTTGTGCATGCATGGGAGTACCTATGCGCGTAATTCACAGCTTTTAAAATACACGCTGCTTGCGTGTGGCCCACATAGATGTGTGTGTATGGGCATTTTTGCACAAGCAACACTTTTAAAATCGACCTCATAGTAACATAGCTGATGATGATGGATGAAAACCAGTTGGCTCACCCAATCTGCCTGCAAGTTCCCTTCTAAACTGCTGTAGCTAGGGATGGATCCCAGCTGTCAGTAATGCAGGCGTGACTACTTTCATGATGTCGCTTCTTATCCAACTCAGTTTTTGTCATCCTCCACCATTCTGGATAGATGAATAAACGTCCAATGTCCAGGTATCTCCTTCCCTACCATTTTTAATTTTTCAAAGTATGCATGTAAATCCACATTTGTGATTATCCGCCTTGAACAGTTTGGTAATAAGACAGACTAAATAAATTTCTGAAAATAAAATAAAAGTAATTTCATGCATGTATGTCAACACACGTACTGGGGACACCCATACGTTTTTAGAGAGGAATTATGTGCTTTTGAAAATTTGGGCTGAAGTCTGCGAGTATATAGAGAGGGTGAAAATCACCCTTGCTATGATCCAGAAAGCTCACATCTTTAAATTTGAAATACATTTTCATGGTCCAGAAGTGTCCCTCTTGTTTTGACCTCTGTGAGTGAATTTTCTAAAAATCCTGTCACGTGCAGACTATCAGCAGATGTCTCGTTCTCAGAGTACCAGCCTTTTACCCAGCCTCTCAGTCCTGTTCTCACCACTGTCCGTTATTTCTCTCTGTCATAGTATTGATTTCCATCACTTCTGCTGGTAGGCTATTAGACTATTCTAGTCATCTACCATCCTCTCAGCAAATAACTATTTCCTCTGAGTTTTCCTTCCTCCACCTTCATATCATGACCGATGTCTTTGAATGTTTTTCTATGGAAAATTGTTCTTTCCCCTACTTTAGAAAAGACTGGTAAATATACGAATGTTTGTTTCATATAGCGACTGGATGCACGTTTTGGATGCGCTAGCTTTACCCCTTATTCAGTAAGGGGTAATAGCGCGTCCAAAACACGCGTCCAACCCCCCGAACCTAATAGCGCCCGCAACATGCAAATGCATGTTGATGGCCCTATTAGGTATTCCCGCACAATTCAGTAAGTAAAATGTGCAGCCAAGCCGCACATTTTACTTTCAGAAATTAGCGCCTACCCAAAGGTAGGCGCTAATTTCTCCAGGCACCGGGAAAGTGCACAGAAAAGCAGTAAAAACTGCTTTTCTGTGCACCCTCCAACTTAATATCATTGCGATATTAAGTCGGAGGTCCCGAAAGTTTAAAAAAAAAAAAAAAAGTGAAAAAAATAGAAAAAAAAAATTTTGAAATAGGCCCGCAACTCGCGAGTCGAAAACTGGATGCTCAATTTTGCTGGCATCTGGTTTCCGAATCCGTGGCTGTCAGCAGGCTCGAGAACCAACGCTGGCAAAATTGAGCGTCTACTGTCAAACCCGCTGACAGCCACCGCTCCTGTCAAACAAAAGAGGCGCTAGGGACGCGCTAGTGTCCCTAGTGCCTCTTTTTACCGCCGGCCCTAATTTTAATAAATTAAAATACTGTATCTCGTGCACAGGAGAGTGGCCTGTGTGCGCGCCGGGAGAGCGGGCGCTCGCCTGTTCTCCCGCGATTTTACTGTATCGGCCCGAATGTCAGAAGTCTTACTGTAGGCCAGATAAGCAACATCTACTTCTGTTCCCTGATGCACCACTTTTGTCACCTCATTAAAGAACTCAATCAACTTGCCTGACAGGATCTTCCGTTTGTGAAACCATGTTGTCCGGTGTCCTGTAATATACTTCAAGGCGCTGCAGTATCTTTTTCTTTTTGTTTCATTTCCATAGTTTTGTCCACTAGTGAAGTTAGACCAATAGGGCTTTAGTTGCCTGCCTCCTAGTCCCCACCTTTATTTAGAGGGAACAACTCTGCGCTCTTCCAATCCTTTTGAAACCTCATCCATCTTCAAGAACTAGTTGAAGAGCTCTGCGAGAAGCGCAGTCAGCATATTCTTGAGCTCATTTAGTATCCTAGAGTGTACACCATTGGTCCTGGTCTCATCCACTCTCCATAGTGTAAGTACTTTAAGTGCCTCTTCCTCAGATAAGTGGGCTTGTTATTTCACAATCATTTATTTCCTGCCTTAGGTATTTTGCCTTCTCTTGGTTTGTCAATTCTGAGCAAAAGAACTTGTTTAAGATTTCTGCTTTTTGCACTTTCTTCTTTTATCTTAACTCTTCCCTCTTTGATTTTTTTTTTGGCTCTCCTTGGGCAACTGTAGTGGGTGGATTCTTTGGTAGTAAATTGTGTGGGAAAGCTGATAGCACAGGAGATCAGTAGCAAAGCTTACTTTATAAAACAGGATTGTAGTACAAAAGTATTCTGGCAAAAATATTAGTGTCACAGGCAAATAGCTCAGAGACTATAGCATGCATCTAAGAAAATATAATAAAACCAAAACTTGCTAGCGACACACTTGTATGCAGAACAGTAGAGAGAGAGAAAGAGAGAGGCTATAATACAACAACATACTAAATCATAGGTGTCACGTCCCTTGTCTTGCTCCCAAGGGATAAGCAGCAAGACTACTGTATTGTCCCCGTAAGGAGTTAGAGTTCGTTTCAAACTTCCTCCTGGGTATGAGAGCATCTGCACAGGGGAACGATCTGCACCTAGCATCATAACATCTGTTCTGAAGAATTTGGGGTTGGGAATTGGAATATATAGTGTGAAGAATACAGGCATGTGCAGTAAGGATTTTGTTATTCAAGCATTCCTGAGCTACATGTGTGGCTCAGATTTCTTTGTCTGAAGCAATGCTAGGCAATAAATCAGAGCTCAGTGTTTCGCTTTCCTGTGGGGCTATTCTATTCCTGCACGTACCATCTATATTCTTCCGGTCCTCTCTCCCTAATCACAACAGGAAAGTGGAACACTGATTATCGTAATGTGCAAGGCACGTGAAGCAAAAGCTTGAGAAGCATAATTAATAACAAAAATAGAGCAAAACTGGACAAGAGAAAAGCAAGGAAAATACAGAAAGAACATAAACAAATATATCCATCAAATTTCCATCCAGCAGTCTGTGCGGTCACCACTCACTGTAACTGTATGTCTTGAGAGGCAAATATGAGGTCAACCAAAGTGATAGGGTTAAACTGTGTTGGTGGCCTTCCTATCTCAGTGATAACTTCAGTAGGTAAATGGGATGTCAGTCATGGGTAGGGCGCCCAAACTTTCAGGCGTAAGAAATCAAATAGCTAGGAAAAGCAATTTCAAATAGGTTAGTTTCACATTTTGAAAAACATCAGTACCACTGCTGTCTAAAACATTTAGTGCATACAATAAGAAGTGGAGAGGTTGGGTGCTTCCTCACCATTACTCCCAGACAGAAAATTAATCTCAAACTTGATATCAAATTTAATCTGGGGTAGGTAATGGCACCATTTATCAGAGTCTCCTCCCACCCCAGGGTCAGCAAAAGGAGAGCAAAGGCATAATGTTTGACTTGCTGGCACAGGCAGCAACAGGCCACTGCCTCTCTTAGGGAATCACTGTTGATTAGCAGGCATAGTCAAGTTCAGCTCTGGCATCTCTTCACCCTTAGATATCCCAAGGCCTGACATATCCATGGGTCCAAGGCAAAGGAAACACAATAAGTCAGTGTTGCTTGGTCTACGATGGTGCACTTCTTCAGTAGAGGGTGGTAAATCAGAATCCACTTGATGAGCCTGTGTATGAATATCCCATGTGAGCGTCCATATCTCTTGCCAGATCCTCCTTCCAGGAAAAGCTTCCTGTTTACCTTCCAAGCATCCTTCTGCCATTGGACCATTCAATCCATCAGGCCCATATACATGGACCAAGAGTCCATGTAGAAGATGCAATGACGAAGCACATGCTCTTTGTGAGAGATGGCCAGATGCACCACTTGAAGTTCAGCAGACTGACTACTCCTTCCTATCCCCTCATCCACAGGATGGACATTTTTCTGGGGATCATAGGCAACTGGTTTCTATCCACGCTGGCCTTGTGTATATCTGTAGGAACCATCAGTGAACCAGGAAAACTGTTGCAGGTGGAAACACAATGCATCAAAGAGTCCATGTGCAGAAATATGTGTTTCAAGGGACTCCACTGGTTCGAGGGTTGAGATGCTATCAATCAAACCATCCATTACCAACTTGTGCAAGAGAGAAGGCACACCAAAAGTCGACAGGGCATGGATGGCAATGATTTCAACTCATGACATTACAGGTATTTGGATCTGAAGCTGTACAGACTCATCGTCAGTCATTTGATTAGTCTGATCTCCACTAGGGTCAAGTAAGAAACCAGGAGCTGTTCAAATGGTGTGTAAGAGGTAGTCGTGGGGGTGCTTTTGCGACTCCAAATCCTGATGGGAAGTTGACGTTAACTCTTGTGTTGCCACAGACTCCACTAGAGCGCAAGAGACCTTCAGCTTCAATGCGGCATACCATATGCCGGGATGTTGATGAGTCACCACACCAGAGACCACAAAGTGAAGTGGTGGTGTGGCTTTGTTTGGTTGTCTGTAATCAATGGTCATTCACCAATTTCCATTTGACTTCTACACCAGCCAAACTGGGCTCTTGAAAGGGAAGGAAGAGGGCTGTATCAACCCCTGAGCCAGCAAGTCATCCACCACTGCCTGAATCTCCCCCTGACCACCCTGGGTCTTACACTGGGGTATATGAACAATCTGTGTAGATGGGACGATTTACAGGAGGCCAGGAGATATGCCCAGTTTCAATAACATTCTGTATGTAGTCCCCGGCGCCAATACCAGGCACTACCTGATTGAGAGTCAGAGTGAAACACTTAAAGTCAATCTCTAGTATAATATCCTTCTGCAGAGTAATATTGACCAAGTGCTGCATAGGTGGGGGTCTCCTACCTGTAAAAGTGGACAATATCGGTCAGGGGGATCTGGTGGAGGAGGGACTTCCACCTCTTACCAACATGTCAAAGCATCAATAAGAATCAGTTGCTGTGGCAGCACAAAGGTCTTTAGTGCTCATCATGCATAGGGAGCACAACAACTCAGAGGCCACTTGGGTAAGGTGGTCTACTCACTTGTGATCAGTCAGGTGGGTGAGTGCTGTGGGTAAATTACCACCAAGGGAACACTAGTCAATCGGAGACAAAATCTTTACTGCTCTGATAGCCTCTGCCAAGAAGGACCAGTGTGTCAACAAGGGATGGGGTGGCCACAAAGAAGGCTTGGGGTATACAAAATCACAGGCAGTGCCTAGGATATAGGAAAATAAGGGCATGGCTCTGGTTGTATCTGCCCTAGCAGATTCATTCTTTATCTGAGAATCTAATCTATGGTTCTCACACAAGGCCTGCAAGCAACTAACTTCAGCAGTATCTGAAATTATGGCAATCCCTTCCTAAGAGGGGCCCCCACATTCCATGCATGTTTCTTAACTGGGGAGTGGGGTTTCAGCTCAGCATAAAGTAGAGAATGGGGACAGAAAAAGACCATCCCCCTCCCCCTCACTAGCAGAAGCCCATACATTTAAATCAGTAGCAGCCTGTTCTCCAGTTATAATGGCTTAATTACTTCTACATGGTACCAAGCTGCATTCAGCCCTGTGAATGTGAGTTTTAGCATTCTCTGCATCAATTCTCTGTATTCTGATATGGTTTCATAGTATTAACAAAAAGAGCTGATGCTTGCATTTGGGAGGGCAATTCCTCTCCTTTCTTTTCTCTGTCTGCCAGCTGAGCTCGTAACTCACAGACAGAATCCCTTAGTGATTTATACAAAGACAACAACAAGCAAGCAAACATTGTCTGTAGGTGTGGCCTGGGCAAATCAGAGAGGCCCCAGACTACATTCTATGGCTTCAGGGAGTGGGGAATGGGTAGATGGAAGCTCCACTATCCTGTTTTGTACTAAATGCAGTGTAACCCCAAACCAAAGCTGAGGGCTGGTCCAGCCAGACAGGGGAATCTCCCTGGCTTTAGAGTCTGCATCTGGTTGAAAGCAAAGCATTTTATCTGTTCCCAACATGACTACTGAATCCTGCTCACAGCGCCAAATGTAGTGGGCGGGTTCTTTGGTAGTAAATCGTGTGGGGAAGCAGATAAGACGGACACAGGAGGTCAGTAGAAAAGTTTACTTTATAAAACAGGAGTGTAGTACAAAAGTATTCTGGCAAAACTGTCACAGGCAATAACTCAGAGACTATAGTCTCTGAGCATGCATATAAGAAAACAGAGTAAAAACAAAACTATTGCTAGCAACACACTTTATGTAAAGAACAGTAGAGAAAGAAAGAGGCTATAATACAATAACACACAAAATCATAAGTGTCACGTCCTTTATCTTGCTCCTAAGAGATGAGCAGCAAGACCCCTGTGTGTTGCTGCAAGCAGTTAGCGTCTGGTTCAAGGTATTTTCTCTTAGATGTGAGAGCATCTGTGCAAGTGAAAGATCTACATCAAGTATTGTAACTTCTGTTCCGAAGAATTAGGGGTTTGGAACAGGAATATATAGTGTGCAGAACACAGGCAGGTGCAGTAGGATTTCTTTGCTCAAGCAGTCCTGAGCTACAGACATGTGTGGCTCAGATTTCTTTGAAGCAATGCTAGGCAATAAATCAGAGCTCAGTGTTTTTCCTTTCCTGTGGGGCTATTCAATTCCTACACTTACCATTCAGATTCTTCTGGGCCACTCCCTAATCATAACACAAATTTCCTCTATTTGGGACTTTCTTTTGCTGCCTTCAAGAAACAAGAAAGACAAATGGGAATGTTGATTATTTTGTTTTGATTGGGCAGACTGGATGGACCATGTTGATCTTTATCTGCTAACATTTACTCTAACAAGCTGCATAAATTTTAGCAAGATTGAAAAGGTGTACTCTATGGTGGAGTACAAAAAGTTTCCAAGGTATTCATTACTTTGAGCTCAAATTTCCAAATTAAGATTGTGTGTGAGCAAGAGTGGGACTTCATTTTGTTTTTTTGTGTGAGAGACAGAGGCAAGAGGTGTGGGTTGTTCTTCATGCAAGTCTTAAAGGTTTGTTTAAGAGGCAGGCTAATTTTCTGTGTGGGTGTGAAATTGAGCCCACAACTCTCCTTCCTCCTCCTGTCAGTCTATTTGCTGCCTAGAATCTTAAAAACAAAAAATTATCTCATTCACTTTATCCCCTGTTAGCTTTCCCAGGGTGGGGGAGTGGGAGGCAATAGCAGGGAACGCACTGGCTGCTTCACAGCAGTAACCAACTGCCCACATCTATCACTACGAGCCATGAAATGGAAAGTACCATGCTTCCTTCTGCCCGTGTCTTCAGTTAACATGCAGAATGTTCCTGGTAAAGGAAAATTATGCATCTAAGTTGAAACAAAAACATGGATGGAAATTAGTGTCAACATACAGCATTCTCCATGTATCTCTTAAGAACTTCTGCAAAATTAAAAAAGGGTAGCACTGTTGTCTAAATGTAGCCAAATGAAGTCATATTGTAGTTTACAGGGATGAAATCGCTACTGGTGCTGAATGACTTTAGCAGAAAGCTGGATCCAGATACTGCTCACAGCCCCTGTCCAATCCTGGGAATTGGGTGAACATAAATGGTCAGGACTTGGCTTGTTAGGAGGGAGAAGTGTGTTTAGCATTACTGGAAATAATCCATTTGTAATGAGAACATTGACTGGAATTGGTTTGTGGAAAATGCTGAATGTGGTGATGGGAAAGCTAGTGGCTTTCATGTAATGTACTGTAAATTCCTCATTCTCTCTCATTTATATTCCCAAAAAATAAACAAAATGCTACATTTTTTAAAAACCTTTCTTTTAAATTTATACATTTTGCAGTGTACACCAAGAATTTCTCGAAAAAAATGGAAACGTGTTTAACAAAGAAATTCTCAGCAAGCCAGACAAAGAACAAATAAGTAATACATAAAATAAACACGTTTCATTGTTAACCACAAATGGGGATTCAAGAATCAGAAAAACAAACACAAATACTAAGAAAACCAGATGGTCAAAGTTGTAATTCTGTAATGGTTATAATGATCCATGCTTCTTACTGACTCTTTCCATGCTACCACTTCAACTAGTGTCCACTGTCGCAGCTATTTCCCATGGACTGGATCTATTCTCTTAAAAAAAATAATAAAATAAAATAAATTAGCTGCAGACTTTGAAATCTAACCACAAATACATGAGGAAAGCACAACTTGAAAATTGCCCCCAAAGAGACATTATCTGCTGCTTACACAAGAATATTTTGAATCTGTTGAGTCGCACTATATACTGTATATCAGGGAAAACAGATTCTTTGGAGTTGATTTTCAAAAAGACTTCCATGCATAAAATCCAGTTTATGCATGGAAATCACTTTTTGAAAATCAGCTGGGGGATCAGCGTGCGTAAAACGCGCATTTAACTCAGTTGTATGCGTACTTTTACATGCACTCGCAAGAGATGCTCTGAGTGGAGTTGGGGGCAGGGAAATTTACATGCATGAAGTTAAATATGTTCAGGAGCAGGTGTAACTTTGTGCTTATGTGGGACACCTGCAGATTTTCCAAGTGGACTAAAATCTTGGATGGAATGTCTCCAAGCTCACAGGGTAAGCTGATTAAAGTGGAACAGCAAATTGTAGAGTTATAAAGTCATCATGATCATTCTTTACTTAACTCAAACTTTTAATCCTGTGTGGGCTGTTTGATAATTATTCTCCTTATTACTTAGAAAGCTCACATCTTTAAATTTGAAATATATGTTTATGGTCCAGTTATGATCTGGCTCCAGTGCAAAGATAACCAAAAGTGTCCCTCTTGTAATAACCTCCAACTGTGAATTTTCAAAAAAACCTGTCACTTCCAGACAGTCATCAATCTGCTTGCCCTCCACTCTCCAGGACAAAATGTAAAAGACGCCGGAAATTGGAGGTATAGCTTCTTCTGGCACCTGTGAATCTTTTCATATTTCTTGAGCGTGTCCCATGGGGACTTGGGGAAATTTAAGAAACCAAGAGTCCATCCTTACCTTGCTTGTCAAATATTCCAGTGTACGGTGAACCGTTAGTTTATCCTTCACCAACCCATTGTCACAATAACCCTAGACCTCTCTTCCATTAAGAGAAAACTGAAAACTTGGCTGTCTGTAGCAGCCTTTGTCTACAACCGAAACCTTGAACACCTGACTTGTACCAACACTAAGGAGTTCAAGAAAACACTGAAAACCTTCTTGTTTAGGCAGGCGTTTCAGGAACAAGACTCTACTACTTCGTCTTCTCAATCTTAACCTGTCTACACCACACACTTGAGTGGCAAGTAGTGTCCATTCAGTCCTAAGTTGTCAGTTTTGCACACTTGAACAGCCATTAGTCTCTTATTTGTCCTGTCTTTGTCAATAGCTTGCTTGTTTTTATTTGGGTTTTTTTGTGACTCACCCCGAACTTTGGAGGGTGTGGGCAAGATATAGCTTTTAAATAAATAAATTAATTAATAAACAAACCTCATAATGTGCTCTGGTGTATAGCCCATAATGCTATTATATATATTACCTTTATGTATCCTTAATCACTTGCTTTGAATTTCTGTTACATCAGAACTCTGTACCTGTTGTAACCCTAAAATCTATACTGTAACACCCTTTAAACTCTCTGACTGGAAAAGCATGAGATAGGTAAATGATGATGGCTTTGCAACTCTACAGTTTTCTGTTCCACTTTAATCAGTTTACCCCATGATCTTTGAGACTTTGCTCATGAATTCCCAACTGTCAGGTCGATACAGTAAAGTGTGCTCCGTCGGAGCGCACTGTCAGCCTGCTCTGGACGCGTGTTTTCCCTTACCCCTTATTCAGTAAGGGGAGGAAAACACGCGGCCCACCCGCGGCACCTAATAGCGCCCTCAACATGCAAATGCATGTTGAGGGCCCTATTAGGTATGCGCGGGGGATCCAGTAAGTAAAATGTGCAGCCAAGCCGCACATTTTACTCTAAGAAATTAGCGCCGACCCAAAGGTCGGCGCTAATTTCTTCCGGCGCCAGGAAAGTGCACAGAAAAGCAGTAAAAACTGCTTTTCTGTGCACCCTCCAACTTAATATCATAGCGATATTAAGTCGGAGGTCCCCAAAAGTAAAAAAAAAGTAAAAAAAAAATAAATAAATAAATTTGAATTTGGCCCGCGGCTGTCGGGCTGAAAACCGGATGCTCAATTTTGCCAGCGTCCGGTTTCCGAGCCCGTGGCTGTCAGCGGGCTCGAGAACCAGCGTCGGCAAAATTGAGCGTCGGCTGTCAAACATGCTGACAGCCGCCGCTCCAGGCTAAAAGGAGGCGCTAGGGACGCGCTAGTGTCCCTAGCGCCTCCTTTCCCTCGTTTGCACCGCGTCGCCTAATTTGCATGCTGGAGCATACTGGATAGCTCGCACCGGTGAAGGGCCGGTGCGTGCGCCGGGAGAGCGGGCGTTCGTCCGCTCTCCCGCGGTTTTACACTATCGGGCTGTGAGTTTGCATCCCTGAAGTAACCCCCAAGAATATAATCAATTCATGAAGATAAAACCTGCTCCATGGAAGAAATAGCTGTCCACAGAGACTAAAGTCCCATGGGAGGCCTACTGTGAGTTATCCATCGATAGGCCAAGGCTGAGTCAGCTACCTTGCTTGGAATCAGATCTACTGCAGTCTCCGTTCCCAGGCTGTAGAGCCAACCACCTCCCCACTTGCTGGTGTCCCCATACAGTTTATGGCACTAGGGATGGGTGAAGGGGGAGGGTGCCTGACCCTCCCCTCTCAGGAATGGTTATTCGTATTTCTCCTGATGATGCCAACACACCAGACCAGAGCCGTAGAGCGCCTATGGCTAATATCGCCACAGCTATTGGCGCCACTATCAGGCGCCATAGTACTGCCATGTTCCAACAAGAGCGGTATAACTGGCGGGTCCTCAACAAGAGTAAAAGCAGCGCAGTCCCATCAAAATTGACAGTGTAGTTGGCATGGCCCTGTTGGCAACGCTGCTGATTCTGGTGGAGCTGTGCTGCTTTTCCACTTAATAAAGCTGTGCATACCATGCCATCAATTTCAGCAGGGCTGCACTGCTTCGGAGAAAGAGGAGTACACCCTGCCCTGCCAGAAGTAGTCCAGTGCTAGAGCTAGCTCGGCCCCATGGCTGGAAGTCATTCTCTTGGCCACAGGGGCTGAAAAAGGAGACTGCTACTGCTTGCTACATCAAGGAGGAAGTGAGAGAGCGAGCATGTGTATATGTATATGGGAGAGTGAGGGAAGAGCATGTGTGTATGAATGTGGGGGAGTGAGAGCATGTATGTGCACAATTACCACAGTTAATCTTTGTCTGCTAATCCATTACAATTTCAGGGCATCTGGAAATCAAAAGTTCCAAGGTATGGATACAGGGAATTTTTAAAAATCCTTATGTTAATTACTGGGTGGTGTTTGATGTAAAATTTCTGTTTTGAAATATTTTATTGATGTTTGGAAGATTTTTATGAGTTTTTAATTACTGAATGTTATTCTGTTCATTGTTTTGAAGTATTCTTTTTATTGGTATGGTTTTCCTAATTTTGTTTTATGAGGAACGGTAAATTTTTGTGTTTTACATTGTAGCAGCGCATACAGAATTTGGCTTGTTGCAGTTTCCAATTCAGTTTTTGTCTATACATTTCTATTTATACTGTATGCTCTCTTTATTCTGTACTTGAGGGTCTATCTGTGTGTTGCATCTGCGACTGAAGTGAGTTATTCCATTAGTGTATAGTTTCTATGTAGGGATCTATAGCAGCTTGGTTTATTCTATTTTCCTAATAAGGGGGTGTATTACTATTTTAGGCCTGGTGTAATATTTGTATTATAAAACTTTCATTGGTAGGCTTGTTACTGTTTGAATGCTGGCAGTTAGAATTTCTATATAAAAACAGCACTTTTTTCTCATGGCTGAGGGCCATGCCCAAGATGCATTACAGTAGGCCTAATACCATATAGGTTCCAAGCATCTCTTGCTTTTTTGCAGGGTTTTCTGGTTGGCACCACGGCAGTGCATGTAAATTTAATATACATATTGCAAGTGATATTTTTTTTATCTCAGACTGTGCTTTGAATGTTTTTTCATGTAAAATCCATTATTATAAAAGCATAATTTTTAATTGTGTGTGAGGAGGGTGTGGTAGGGTGCAAGGCTGTAGTTTTCCTTGCACATGGGCACTGCTGTACAAACATTGAACAGAGTCTCCCAACTCATGGTGTCATGTGTTATGTAATGGATGAGGGTGCAGTTTTTCACTTGGCCATAGGTGCCAGATTGCCTGGCTACAGCTCTGCACCAGACTTTCCCGCCTCGGTGTCAAAGCCTGGTCCCTGATGAGGCAATGTATGGCTCTCTGGAATCGGTGCAGTCTTCCCCTTGATGGGGGCATCTGCTCCATTACCAAGCCCCTCCGCTCTGGAATAAGCAATTTGCAAAGTGAGGATAGCAAAGTACTCAATATTAGCTTTTTCTCTCTTAACCCTTGCATTTCTTCCCCATAGCAAGCTGTTTCTCAATGGCTTTTTGGGCTCAAAGCTCATTCGTCCACCTCCGTCTAATGGGCCATCTTGGATCCTGCTTATTGGTTTATTTCTGATGTCATTAGAATGGCGTGCTATAATTTTATAAATTTAGTTATGATATGTTATTGCAGCACTAACAGGAAGCATTCAGATTTTGCTGCTCATTTCCCAGCACTTGCTTTTCAAAGATGAGAAAAATGATAGGGTAAGAAGAGGTTATTAAGAAAAGGATGAAGCTTATTGATGCTGTGTGTTCCTCAGTGCTGCTGTGTAATGTGAGAGGAAGAGGAGGAGGGGTTATTGTGGAAAGAGTGAAGATCATTGATGCTGTGTTCTCAATAGGGAGTGGTACAGCATGACTCAATGCATAAAATATGATCTGATGTTCCTTGATTTATAGAGTCACTATTGCAGTATACTCTTCACAGAACACAAACCCTGCCCGGTAGTCATTTCAGTCTAAATTGTTAGTCACAACTGGGTGCATGGAGTTACAGATCCATTGATGTTCTGTGTTGTCTCTGGCCACATAGAATGTTAGAAAAGGGGCTGATCCGATGGCTCAGTGGCCATGCTGCCCAGCTTTTGCTTTTTGGGTGGGCTGACACTGCAATGGCAGGGATAGGTGGGAGGTTAGAGACTAGGGAGAAAACCCCCAGGTAATTGCAAATGAAGGGTCATGTGACTGTAACACAATAGACAGATTGAGCAAGAGGAAACTGCCAGGCCAAAAAAAAAAATTTGGAATGGAAAAGGAAAATCCAATGTTAAACACTCGGGGTGGGATCTTAAATAGATTTTTGCTCATGCTTCTGGGGTAAGAACTCAGCTTTTCCCGCCCTTACTTTACAGGGCAGGAATCACTAGCAGCCTGCTTGGTCCTTATGGGTGTTATCACATTGAGTTATTTATCAACTCTTCCCTCTTTTAGAACAATAAAACCATAAACTCTCTCCTCCTCCTTTGGGGATGCTATAATAGTCTAGGGCCTTTCCACCCTGCTGTAGCATAGTAGCTTTCTCCTGGAAGCAGCCTCCTTTGTTGCTGCTACTTCTGCTGCTTCCTGGTGAGCCAGCAGCTCCTGCATTAGTGCTAATGCATTTTGCATTACCACTGTCAGGCTGGTCAATCCTGAGGTCTGGTTTTGGGAAGTGGATAAAACCTTTCTGAACTTGAAAGTGCAATGCTGATCTTTTATTATTTCATTCGAGAGCACTTGGCAGACTGTGTGCGACAAACCTAACTGCAGCAGTAGGGGAATGCATTGAATGATTTAACATAAGCCATGTGGAACACAGTAGGTGAGGGAGGTCCCTGTCCTGATGAGCCTACATTCTCACAGGCTGATCCAGTATCGTGCGATGAGCCTAGTGCACAGGATAACGAGCGCTTGGATGTGCGTTATGAACGTGCATCCATAACCCCCGTTGCAATAAGGGGATCAGCGCATCCAAAACGCGCATAGCTAATAGTCTCATCTACATGGAATTTGCATGTGATGAATGCTATCTATTACCCCACGATGAAAAAAATCCCCTGCGCCAGATGCGAACTCTTTAACCTGTCATATTTTATGCCTGCCTAGAGTAGGCAAAAAGTCTTCCTGTGCGTCAAAGGACCCAACTGCTTTTCCGTGGTTCCTCCTACTTAATATTGTTGAGATACTAAATAAGAAGAACCACAGAAAGCAGCATCATGCATAAAAAAAAGTCTTGACTTAAAAAAAAAAAATTTGAGGCGCACAATATACACCCACAACATACACACTCAGGGCCATATATAGTGTGTGTGTGTGTGTGTGTATTTTCCAGTAAATTAGCTGCTGCGGGATAAAACAGATGCTCATAAATTGAGCGTCCATTTTAGTAACCTGCACAACAGGGCACTTAACATTAATTTATTCACTGCTTCACTTGCTGCCGATTGGTCCATTCACTGTCACATGTATGTGTCATGTGTTATGTAATGGATGAGGGCGCAGTTTTTCACTTGGCCATAGGTGCCAAATTGCCTGGCTACGGCTCTGCATCAGACTTTCCCGCCTCAGTGTCAAAGCCTGGTCCCTGAGGAGGCACTGTATGGCTCTCTGGAATCTGTGCAGCCTTCCCCTTGATGGGGAACAGCTCTGGCCAGGCTGTTGTGGACATATAGCCACTTCTCTTGGGCACCCAATACAGAGCACTAGGGACACACAAATTATCCATTGAACGTCCCTTTTAGCTTGGCAGCACGTTTGTGTATTGCATCGAGCGCCCACGAGAGGTGGATGTGCGTGCATTCAAAAACGTGTGTCCACTTTGGACACACGTTTTTTAGGCACATGATATTGCATCGGAAGAAAGAGATGAATGGTTGTAGAAGCAGGGCCGGAGGAACCACTAGGTGAGTTAGGCCTGAGCCTAGGGCGCCACGATTTAGGGGGCGCCGTGGCAAGCGACAGAATTTTGAACGGGCAAAAAGTGCCCTTTCAAAATTCTGCCAGCCCCCGCCTCACCGTGCCATCCTCCCGATGCCTCCCCTTGTGGTCCAGCGGAGGGCCCGGGAGCGATCTGCTGCTCCCGGGGCCTCAGCTGCCACTAAGCAAAATGGCACTGGCAGCCTTTAGCCCCTACCATGTGACAGGGGCTACCGGTGCCATTGGTTGGCCCCTGTCACATGGTTAGTGGCAGCCGAGGCCCCGGGAGCGGCAGATCGCTCCTGGGCCCCCACCTGGACCACCAGGTATTTTGTAAGTTTTCTTCTGGGGGGGAGGGGGTTGGGGCTGTGACCGGGGGTGGGGCTGGGGGCGCATGATAGGGGGGGGGGGGGGGCGCAGCACAAGGCTGAAGGTGCCTAGGGCACCCAATCCCCTTGCACTGGCCCTGTGCAGGAGAGTCACAATTGTAGATTATGGAGTGAAATTTGAGTTTGATGGAGATCAGCAAAACATCACCTCAAAGACTTGCCTCTTCAAAAGACTGTGGAGAAGAAGGGACAGCTGCTTCAGTGTGGGAGGGAAAGCCTAAGGTCAGGGAGGAAGCGTGGTCTAGCAGTTAGAGCAATGGGCTGAGAGCCAGGGAAGCCAGGGTTCAAATCCCACTTTTCCCAATAACACTCCTTGTGACCTTGGGCAAATCACTTTCCTGCTGCCTCAGGTACCCACTTACATCGTAAGCTCTTAAGGCAAGGACTTATTGGACCTGGATTCTTATGACATTGCTATGCACCTCCAGTAACACTATAAAAATGATTATTTCCTAGCGTGTAGACAGATGGACTCAGGACAGTGGGTTATGCTCCCCTGCCAGCAGATGGAGACAAAGCAAGCTGATGTCACAGTATTCTCATAGTATTCCCAGCCTGCCAGTATTCTCCATCTCCAGCAGATGGCGGACGGGCATCTCCCTATGAGGATTGCTGTGAGTTTTGGAAGGAGAATTTTAAATTGAGAAATGAAAGCCCTACTCTCTTATGGTGATACCTAAAGGTCCTTCCCCCAGTTGAGAAATTCCTGAAGTGATTTCCGTGGTCCCTCAGAGGTGTGCCTTGGTCCGATAGTCTCTTCCCGGCATGGACTGTGCTGCTTGTGCAGCTGAAAGGCAGTGGGTACAAGAGGCTGAGCATGGCGGTGACGGCACATGCCCTCTTTCCCCCCCACCCCTGCAGCCGGAGACTGTCTCTGTACTCAGCCTGTAAGCGCTGAACTCCAGTAAGTTTAAAAAAAAAAAAGAGAAAATAACTTAGAGACAGGGGGTTTTTAGGCTTTCCTTCAGTCTCCATGTTCGGTGCGCTGTTCTGATGTTGTTCCCGCTCCCATTGGGTTTAGGGGAACTGGGCAGCCTGGCAGGTTGAGTGGCCTCAGCGGGCTAGGCCCAGCGGTAGGATTTTCTCAGTGCACCGCATGGTAGGCTGCAGCGGCGTTTTTACGTGCTCCTGTGTGTGCCTTACTGCTCTCTACAGGACATTGGTGTGCGCTGTGTGTCGGCTCTGTGCACGCATTGTGCACGCCACGCTAGGCGTGACTTTTGTGTGCACAGTGTTTTTGGGCGCGGTGATATGCTTCGGCTGGGCGCACTAGTAGTGTGTGCACCTTGCTGTGCTTCATTCTGGGGCACTTTGATTTTGTGCACTCAACTTTTTTAAGCGCAAGCCATTTGAACAGACAGTTACCACTGCTCATGGTGCCGGTAAACAAAAAGCCTAACCACCTTTCTCTTTGTGTTGCCTGTTATAGTAGGACTTCTCAGCCTGACCTGTCTTCAAACATGTCAGCGCTGTTCAGATGCTAAGGGAGAGTTGTCTTCCTCGGATTTTACTAAGCCTGGATCCTCCCATTCTGATATTGCCTGATTACGGCTTTGGCTGGAAGTGTGCCAGATCTTGGTACTCTCTCTTGTCTGGCTCCTCCACAGGAGATGGCAGTTCAGTTGGGTCCGCTCCAGTACCTTTGGGGGTTGGTCTGGACCTGGCTGCTTTTTCTTGGGTGGAGTTTTTTCAGGGTTTACAGGTCTTTGTTCAGGCGCAGTCCCCAGCTTTGCCCACTCCTGTCAGGTCAGACCCTTAGCTGGTGGCCCTTCCCTCTTCCAATTCTACGGTTAAGTGCTGTGCCACACCTTGGTTCACCACAGGTATCTCCAGTGGGGGACCCGCATGGCACGGTTGATGAAGCGGATCCTGATACCTTGGAAGATGGGAAAATTTCTCCTGGTTTGGAGCTGTATCGAGCCATGTTACGGTTCTTTCAAAGTGATGAACTTCTGGCTCTAACTTCCCAGACCTTGAAGATGCTGGGAGTGCCTGGGGCAGATTATATGTCAGGGCTGAAGAAGAATTCAATTTTGGTTTCCTTGCGTAAAGTCTCTTGCATTTTTCTTGTAGTGGATGCCATTCAAGAATTGATTTGATCTTGAATGGGATGCCCCCGAGGCAAGTTTTAAAGGGGCTTAGGTATTGGAAGGCCTATACCCTCTGGATCCAGGGTTGTGAGAGCGTTTGTGTTTTCCCAAAGTGGATTTGCTTGTCTGCACCGTCTCTAAGTGGACAACTATCCCCGTGGAGGGAGGAGTGGCCTTGAAGGATGTGCATGATAGGCGGATTGAATCTATCCTTAATCAGGCCTTTGACACAGTGGCAATGACCTTGCAAATTGCTTCTTGTTATGCTCTTGTGGCACGTTCTTGCCTGCTTCTCTTTCAGGAGGTGGATGATTCGGGGGTGAATTCCAGAGTAATTATGGAACCCGCAGCCACCTTTTTGGCAGACGCAGGCTGTGATTTGGACCGTACCTTGGCCAGAGGCGTGGCTTTAGTGGTGGCAGCAAGACGTCAGCTGATGCAGCCTTCAAAGCTAATCTCACTAAAATGCCATTTAAAGGCTCACTCCTGTTTGGGAGCGAGTTGGAAAAGCTGGACAGTAAGTGGGGCGAATCTCCAGTTCCCTGGTTACTGGAGGATAAGAAGCAATTGCAGCGCCCCTTTTCTGTAAGGGGTCATCTCAGAGGCTCCAAGCATTTTCGTCTCTACAGGAATCCGGCCTTTCAGAGGACTCTGCTTTTTGGTAGGTCTCAGTCCTTTCGTTTCCAACAGCCCAAGAAAGATGTGAGCTCTGCTGGCAGACTGTCCCAAGCTTCCCAATGAAGGTTTGCTGATCCACTTTCAGGAGGAAGAGATAGGGGGATGCCTATCTCTCTTTTATCAAAGGTGGGTTGAGATCATATTGGATCAATGGGTCCTGGAAGTGATACGGGAACGCTATGCACTGGAATTTTGCAGCATTCCTCGGGACATGTTCATGATGTCTCCTTGCCACTTCCCACAGAAGAAGCAGGCAGTGGAGTCTACGCTGTGGTTTCCGTGCCTACGTCTCAGGAAAATACAGGGCGCTATTCCATCTATTTTGTTATGCCTAAGAAGGAAGGTTCCTTTTGTCCCATCCTGGACCTCAAGAGTGTCGGCCATCATCTGCGGGTGACTCACTTTCACATGGAAACCTTGTGCTCTGTGATAATGGCCGTGCAGGTGGGAGAATTTCTGACCTCCTTGGATCTGTCTGACGTCTGCCTTCATATTCCCATCCATTTGGAGCACCAACATTCTCTGCACTTTGCGGTGCTGGATCACCATGATCAATTCCAGGCGCTGCCTTTTGGTCTGGCCACCGCCCCCAGAACATTTTCCAAGGTTATGGTGATCGTAGCAGTGGCGTTGAGAAGAGATGGGATCCTGGTGCACCCGTACTTGGGCGACTGGCTGATTCGGACCAAGTGGAAGAGAGCAACCTCATGACCAACAAGGTGATCTCCTTGCTGCAGGAGCTCGGCTGGGTAGTGAACCTGGCCAAGAGCAGTCTTCAGCCTTTTCAAATGTTGGAGTATCTGGGAGTTTGCTTCTACACAAGGCTGGGCAAGGTTTTCTGCTGGACACATGAATCCAAAAGTTGATGTCCCAGGTGCGTCAGTTGGTGAACGCTATATGCCTGACTGTGTGGAGCTATCTGCAGGTGCTCGGTTTGGCATCTACCCTGTAAGTGGTGCCGAGGGTGAGGGCGCATTTGCATTTTCTTCAGCGCTCACTGCTGTCTCATTGGAACTCGCAGTCTCAGGACTATTCGGTTCATCTCCACTTGCCGATGGAAATCTGTTGTCTCCAATGATGGTTGCAGGAGGCTCATCTGAGAAAGGGAGAGTCTTTGTCCTCCCAGAACTGGTTGTTCTCACGACTGATGCGAGTCTCCAGGTTTGGGGAGCTCACTGTCAGGAACTGATGGCCCAGGGACATTGGACGACCGAATACACCCTCTGGAACATCAATTGCCTGGAAGCCAGGGTGGTTCGGTTGGTATGCTTGCAGTTCAGCCACAGACTACAGGGTTGAGCAGGCCACGTGCTGTCTGACAGCACAATGACTGTGGCCTACATCAATCACCAGGGAGGAAACCAAAAGCCAGCAAGTGTCGCAGGAAGTAGACCAACTTATTGAATGGGTGGAAGGACATCTACAGATGATCTCTGTCTCCTTCATCGCCAGAAAGGACAACGTAAGAGCAGACTTTCTCAGCAGGGAGAGCCTGGACTCCAGCGAATGGGTGCTGTCCACTGAGGCTTTTCAGCTGATAGTGGATTGCTGGGGCTTTCTGTCTCTAGACCTACTGGCAACTTCTCACAATACGAAAGTTCCTTGCTTCTTCAGTTACATGAGAGATCCATGGTCTCTGGGCATCGATGCTCTCGTAAGGTTTGACCAGAAGATGAGTTGCTTTAGGCCTTTTCTCCATGGCCCTTCATGGGCAGGCTCATTCGCAGAGTCAAAATCCACAGGGGGCTAGTACTCCTGGTGGCTCTGGATTGGCCCGTGTATCCGTGGTATGCAGATCTGTGGAAACTCCTGGTAGAGAACCCCCTTCGTCTTCCACCACACATGGATCTGTTGCAGCAAGGGTCGTTTCTTCATGAGAATCCGACTCTGTTCTATCTTTCGGTTTGGCCCTTGAGAGGGTTTGCCTGTTGACGCATGGATATTCTTCTACAGTGATTGCTACTTTACCTCGCACTCGGAAGTTCTCCACTTCTCTAGCATATGTGCAGGTTTGGAGAGTGTTTGGGGTCTGGAGCGAAGAGCGTAGTATTCTTCCTCATTCAGTTATGACCTTGCTTAATATGGATTTTTTGCAGGATGGGTTGGCTAAAGTATTGGCCCTTAATTCCTTGAAGGTTTAGATTGTGGCTCTTGCATGTTTCAGAGGCACGGTGAATAGTGTCGTCTTATAGTCCCATCCTGATTTGGCCCATTTCTTGAAGGGAGTGAAGCACCTTCAGCCTCCCATGCAATTGCTGGTTCTTTTGTGGAGACTTAACTTGGTGCTGGATTTTTTAGTGGGCCCTACATTTCAGCCGCACCTTTCCTTGCGGTTATTAACCTTGAAGACAGTGTTCCTGGTGGCTGTATGTTCTGCTGGTCGCATTTCCGAGCTGCAGGCCTTGTCTTGCTCTGAGTCATTCCTTTGGGTGACACCAGGGGCATTACATAAGAACATGCCATACTGGGTTAGACCAAGGGTCCATCAAGCCCAGCATCCTGTTTCCAACAGTGGCCAATCCAGGCCATAAGAACCTGGCAAGTACCCAAAAACTAAGTCTATATCATGTTACCGTTGCTAGTAATAGCAGTGGTTATTATCTAAGTCAACTTAATTAATAGCAGGTAATGGACTTCTTCTCCAAGAACTTATCCAATCCTTTTTTAAACACAGCTTTACTAACTGCACTAACCACATCTTCTGGCAACAAATTCCAGAGTTTAATTGTGCGTTGAGTGAAAAAGAACTTTCTCCGATTAGTTTTAAATGTGCCACATGCTAACTTCATGGAGTGCCCCCATGTCTTTCTATTATCCGAAAGAGTAAAAAACTGATTCACATCTACCCGTTCTAGACCTCTCATGATTTTAAACACCTCTATCATATTCCCCCTCAGCCGTCTCTTCTCCAAGCTGAAAAGTCCTAACCTCTTTAGTCTTTCTTCATTGGGGAGCTGTTCCATCCCCTTTATCATTTTGGTCGCCCTTCTCTGCACCTTCTCCATCACAATTATATCTTTTTTGAGATGCTTACTGTTCCATCCTTCTTGCCTAAAGAGGTCTTGGAGTTTCCATTGAATCAGTTCATTTCTTTGCTGTCTCTGGATAAGATCCAGGATGTGGAGGAGTATCACCTCCTACATTCCTTGGATGTCAAGAGACTGTAGTGTGGTATCTGGAGTTTTCTGAACCTCTCCGAAAGTCGGATCGCCTGTTTGTCCTTCTTGGTGGTAGGAAGCAGGGCAAACCAGCTTTGCAGGATTAAGGATTATGGTCGCATATGTAAATGCTGAGAAGACACTGCCTACTCAGGTTCAGGCTCATTCCACTAGGGCTTAGGCAGTGTCATAAGTGGAGGTTAAATTATCTCCTGTTGACATTTGCCGAGATGTGACGTGGTCCTCCTTACATACCTTTTCCAGGTTTTATCGTCTGGATGTGCAAGCCCGGGAGGACGCAGCCTTTGCACATGCGGTGTTGACTGGACCGTGGGAGCCTCCCACCCTTTTGGAGAGTAGCTTTGCTACATCCCACTGGTCCTGAGTCCATCTGTCTACATGCTAGGAAATGGAGAAATTACTTACCTGATAATTTCATTTTCCTTGTGTAGACAGATGATCGCAGCTTCCCGCCCTTGGCTGCCGATTGATTGTGACAATAGTCCTCCTGTGGGATTCGGGTCCCAGAGGATTACTGGTAAGTGTTCATCCAGTCCCTAGATTGGGGTACCTATGTTCTTACTTGAGTTCAGTGTTGTTGGTTGAGAACAGTTATGGTTGATTGTTTTAAATCAAATTTTTTCCTAGTCTGTCCACGGTTGCTTTTGAAGAGAATACTGGCAGGCTGGGGTCACTGCGGGAGTATATATACTGTGACGTCAGCTTGCACTGTCTCCATCTGCTGACAGTGGAGCAAAAACCCACTGTTCCTGGGTCCATCTGTCTACACTATGGAAAAAAAAATTATCAGGTAAATAATTTCTCCATTATAACAGTAAGGGAAGGTGTGGAAATAAGAATGAGTGGGAAAAACAAAAAGGGGCTTTAGAATTCTTTCACTATAAAAAGGAAAGATCTGCTATTGATAGCAAGTTGTTCAGGGGTCCCTACAGCCTGTCATATTTTCAGGATGTTCACAATAAATAAAATTTCCATATCCCGAATCTCCAGTTATGTAGATTTATCTCGTGCATATTTATTGTAGATATCCTGAAAACCAGACTGGCCCTGGGGTCCTGAGAATTGGTTTGGGAATCCCTGACTTGTAGTTCATCACTGGAGCAGCTCATTGACTCTGACTCTGCAAATATGTACTGCTTATATCAGGGAACTTCCTGTGCAGTAGTTCCTGGAATTCTGTCTGTTGTACAACTAGAAAACAAGCCTTTCTTTATAGTATATAAATGCAGTGAAATGCACGTCAAAAAAGTTTTAGTGTATGCAACTTAAAAAATTTAATATGCTTGCTAAAACATCACTTGGGGTAATTTTCAAAATGTAAATAAATGTAAATACTATTCTAGCAATTTTCAAAAGCTATTTACCCACATAAAGTGCACTTATGCAGGTAGACCTATGGACAATTCAATGGCATATACTGTAGCAATTTTCAGAAATCCACTTACATGAGTAAAGTGCATTTACACGTGTAAAATCCATTTTTAAGCATGTAAATGCTTTTGAAAATCAGGCCCATTATGGGCAACGTGCTAGATTTTTTTTTTTTTTAGCTTGTGTGCTAAAACAATAGCATTAGTTACATGTGAACACATTAACATGCATGGTATCCTATAAATCTATAGCTTTTATGAGTTGAGAGTTATGCTAAATAGTGGGAGATTAACATAAATAACCTGTGCATGCTAAATTGAGTATTTGCCGTCTTCCTTTCCTCATGGCTTAGCGCCCCTTGCTGCAGACCTGTATAAAAGTAAACCTGCCACATGCGGCTGGTTGAGAAGAGGTGAAAGAGAATTCCAAGAGATTTTTTTAAAAAATCAGCCAAATGCACATGCCAAGGAGAAGGTGCTTCAGCCAGCTTTGGCACAGCCAGCTCATTGGCGCCAAGCAGGCATATCTGCCAGCTCTGAGTCAGCGGTTCATACTGAAGCCTCAGAGTGCCTGCAGTTTTCTTTGCACAACGTATCTATAGCAATGACAACAATGGGCATCACCGTACCACAGCAAAGATTAGTTGACTGAAACGCCACCATGTGGCCCATCCCCTGACCCTAGTCCCAACCCCCCCCCCCCCCCCCATTTCTGTGGTTTATTTATGTTAAAATATTTATTAAGCGCTTTACAGATTTTGATAAATCACCCAAAGCGATGCATAAAATTAAAACATCGCATTACGTAACCATGTCACGCAATACATGGTTTCTACGCCAGGCAGGAGCAGCCATCTGAGAGAGCTCCAGAACAGACTTGGAAAGACTGGAGAGAGAGACCCCCAAGCTTTGGTAGGAAGTGTTCCCCTGCTCATCCCTTCTAGTTTCCCCTTGCTGCATTCTGTGAGGGACTTAACCTACAGTGCAACACCTTTTTTACAGACAGTGGGAAGCATCTGAGAGCATGCAGGACGCAGAACACCCCCCCCCCCCCCCCCGAGTGAAACATTTGTGCACCAGCAGGGCAATGGCTGGGAACGTGTCGCTTGACCTTTTCTGTCAACTAGCGATAGCCTTGTGCCTTACATATTTTGAAGTCTACAATGTTGGAAAAACACATTGTTCTCTGAGCTTTTTGCCAGAAATGCATTTGTGTAAATAAACGTGGATGTATTTTTTAAGTGCTCAAGCATGCGTTGGTGTATTTTCCTTTCTGAAAGAGAAGTGTGAAAATGCATTTTCTAGCTCAAAGGCCAGTGTGTATACTTTTACAGGCCCAGCTGTTGTATGCCACAGTCATCCTTCAGTCACAAGGCTTGTTGCTAGCTGAGTCCTTTCCTTAATGTGTGCGCTAAAATGTTAACTCCTGGACAAAGGCAGGTGTTAAATTTTAGGACCTAGTAAGCGTATACTAAATGGCACATGGAGCACATGGAGCACAATGTACAGGCTTATATATTTATTCGATATATATTCCACCGTTCAGGCACTTCAGAGTGGAATACTGTAAGTATTTCTGTATCTCCGGAGGGCTTGCAATCTAAGGGGCTCATTTATTAAGCCCCCATTAGGCCATTTACCCCCACCAAAATGCTGTTTCAGACCCAGCACAGTTTGTATTTAAATGAGCTGCTACCCTAAACGATGCAAATCAAATAATGTGGCTTGCCAAAAAAAACTGTAAGCCACATTATTTCACCTGAAGTTTGCTACAACTCTTGAATTGTAGCTTACTTTGCCTGGGAGCATTAGGACGCTAATGCATGTCCCGATGCTCTTAGCGCCCTGTCTTAAAGGGGCCGATGGCCCTAAGTCAACCCCCCCTCCAAAAGTAGCAAACAATTCTGGGGGGATCTCCATAAATCCCTGTCCCACTCTTCCCCCACCCCCTGCTACCCCTGGAGGTAGTCCATTCAAGAAATTAAAGCCATGTCCTACCCCCACCCCTCCCCTTCATTATAAAAATCTGCCCCCCCCCCCCCCCCCGGCGAGGCCTGATCCTCTCAACCCCCGCGCTCTGGACCCCACCAACTCACAGTTCTATCCCTGGTGGTGTACTGATGGTCCTTAGTGACCCCTAGTCTCGCCTGGTGGTGGCCCTTTTTCAAAATGGCTCTTTCTGGCCTTTGCCCTGAAGGGGAGGGGATGAGGGGGGAGTTTGGGAGCAGGGCCTGGCACGGATATAAAAATATTTGTTTATTTTTATTTCTACAATGGGCAGCCTCCAGGGGTGGCAGGGGAGGGTTATGGAGAGAACTCTGGGCCATTGACCCTATTAAGTGATGGTGGCCCCCTCAGTCCTTAGGGCCACAATCATGCAATGTTTTTTTTTTTTTGGGGGGGGGGCAATTACCACCCCAGTATTTTCCCCCTCCCCCCACAGTGTTTAACTGTGAGGAAAAATATCGCAGGAATTACAAAGTGTCAGGGCCCATTACCACGGTTATGTGAGTCCTGTGATATTTTCCCCTTGGGCTTTAGTGAATAAGCACCTAAGTTTGTACCATTTAAAGGAGGAGTTCCCAGGGCCATGCTTTGATCCGTGGAGGCAAAGTATGTGCGCAAATTGCATTTTGCAGTCCATGCATGTTGTTTACCATGAAAAAACACCTGCACAAAATGCAGGCGCAGATGTGAGCCGGTGCTTGATGCACGTGACAAGCTTCAAAGACAAAGCATGCCCATCCTTTCACTCTGAAAATTGGTGCAAAAAGTACCTGTGGACTCTGTCCCAGTGAGGACAGCCTGAAACTTGCCCCCCCCCCCGGTGAAGCAGCCCTTCAGATCCTCCCAATTTCAGTTTGGAAGTCCTTTCCCGAGAGGGAGGGATCAGGCTCAAGGTACAAGCAGCAGCTTTTGTTTTTCCTGCTCCCTAGGACCAGGGTTAAGGCTGCAGCGCCTATCAACTGAGGATCGGGGGGGTCCCCTCACAGATGAAGGAGGGAGGTTCTCCGGTTTTTGGGTGCCTTCAGAATCTGGAACCGTAAGCACTTGCCTATGTTGCCTATGCTTAAATCCGACCCTGCCAGGGGTTGCTCGGCCTCATAAGATGATGATGTCACAACCTCTGCCCATCCACCCACACACACTGCAGCAATGACAGCATCTGAACTGTTTAATTTAATTGAACTTTCACAAACCTGCCAAAAACCACGGTGCTGAGTCAATCTCGAGCCCCCATTAAAAGTGCTGGAGAGGTCCCATGACAAATGGACAGTTGCCGGGCCTATATGGGCTTCAGCCATCCGTGACTGCCCCTGGCAAACTTCTATGAAGCCCACCTTGACTTTGGTGGCGCTTATTGGGTACAGGCCGCTATGTTAAATTTGTGCATTGCCGTGGACCGTGAGAACTTGCCTAGGCCTAGCTCCACGGTGCAGTGGTTCAGGGGAACTAACAACTGCTGTGTTCTAGATGTAGGAGGGCTATTGCCCTTAAAAATAGGGAAAAACAAACAAATCAATTACAGGTCATCCGAGACTGACTTTCACTTACCTTTTATTTTTAAACATTTCTTTCTATAATTCTGCCTGGAATTTTGATTTGCAGCGCCTTTCTCGTGGGTTTTTTTTTTTTCTCTTCGGAAGAGCATGGTTTTGAGCTATGAAAGGAGAAATTAGCCACATACTTGAGACCAGGAAGGCAGAAGTACTGGGGATCAAAGTAGAGAATTAACTGCTTAGTGTGTTTGTGCCTTTGATGAATCAAAAATACAGTAGGGAAAGGCGAGAGAGACAGGTCTGTGCTGCTGCGTGAACCCCCCTCACAGACCCTAAATTATTCAGGATCTGTTAACTGGAGCCAAAGGAACCAAACAGAACACAGTGCAGCCTGGGCAGAGCTTGGGGTTTGGATACCCTCCTTCCATGTGCACTGAGGTTGCCCGCTCTCCAGGATTGCCCTGAAATCTCTGGAAATTAAAGGCTAGCTTCTAGGATACCTCTGTGAACGATCCAAGAGAAAGCACTTAGGGAATTTTCCCAAAGGGAACACCTTACGGTGAATCAGATTTCCTCTGGCCCTCGGCTTCTCATTAGTTTCCTGTATTCCTGGAGACACTGGTCCTGTCACTGTTTGCAATGGCAGAGATTAAGGAGAAAGACAAAATCAGCAAAGATGCTCAGCTACAGGAGATCTGAATTTTTTTGTGAGATATATACAATAACATTCAAGTTGTTGTTTTTTTTTTTTTAGTCAAATGAAAAGATTTTGATTGTATTTTGTAATTAGTATACTGCTTTAGGCTTTTATTTTAAAAACTGAATGGAGTTCACATACTTAGGAAGCATTAAAAAGTAAACCCCATCACCCTTTAAAAGAAAAAATATATATATATATACTTTACAAAACTATAAGTGATTTTTCAATATTGTTTTGTTTTGTTTTTAAACAATTTTTGGTAAACCTAGGCCTTACATCAGGAAGAGATTTAACTAGAATTTCCACCTCGCCCCAGGTCAGCTTGAACAGGGTGATCCAGTCTTGGTTTGCTCCGCTGTATGCATAGAGTTGTAGTCTTACTTTTTTGGAATATAAGAACTGCATCTTTATGCATGCAATGGAGCAAAACCAGGACTGCATCAGCCTATTTTGGGTGGAGTGGTAAACATAATTTCTCTCTCTCCCCCCCCCCCCCCAGTGTTTTCTCCATGTCAAAAATATGTCAGACAGCATTGTCTTTGACTTTGTTTTCCGTACTTAAACCTGTTTTGCAAAGATGTAATGTCTGTCTTTAGGTTAATTCTAGCTTTCACACGCTCTACCTGATGCAGTCCGGTATCCAAAGTGCTGATTTTGTGTAGAAGACACAGGGACTGCCAAGCTATTGGCCGATTCGGTAAAATGCGCGGGAGAGCTGGCGCTCTGAGGCAAGCGCCCGCTCTCCCGACATGCGCCCAGGCCACTCTCCTGGGCGTGCGATTCTGTATGCAAATGAGGGCCCACGGTAAAAAGGAGGCGCTAGGGACACTAGCGCATCCCTAGTGCCTCCTTATTGGCAAAACAGCGGCTGTCAGCGGGTTTGACGGCAGACGCTTAATTTTACTGGCGTCAGTTGTCGAACCCGCTCACAGCCACGGGTTCGGAAAAGGGACGCCGGCAAAATTGAGCGTCCGTTTTCCAACCCGAGGGCCGCGGGCAGATTTTTTATTTTTTTTAATTTTTGGGGCCTCTGACTTAATATCGCTATGATATTAAGTCGGAGGGTGTACAGAAAAGCAGTTTTTTTTTCAGCTTTTCTGTACACTTTCCCAGCCTGAGCGCACCGAACTGAATCGGCCTGTATGTTATAAACCATCAAGCAATTAATACAATGTAGCATAATAATAAGAAAATAAAAATACCACAATGCACTGGAATGCAAATTCAAACACCAGTATTGACCAAAAAAAGTCTTCCTCCATAAACTGGGTCGCATCACATCTTGGAATTTTTTTGGGGTTTTTTTTTTTCTTTTTTGGAGGGGGTTGGAAAAGGAAGGAATCCTGAGTTGGGTAAGGGTATCTGCAGGAAAGATCTACTCTGTGTCCTCCAGGAAGTTGTATTTCCTCCTGCAGCCTCACCCCCAGCGCCTTTAAAAGGCACAACAATTCCTGAAGATTGTGCAGGAGGCATCCATGGAAGGAAGAGATGCTGTCGTCAGTCTGAAAAAAGCAGATTGATATGCAAATTTTATTTTAAATTCAGCAACCACAGAGAAAGCTGTTTGGTCTATAATGTATTTTTTTTATGTATGTTTCACTGTTGTCTTAACCTGTTGACTTCCGTTTTGTTTTTGTTTTGTTTTGTTTTTTTACTGTGATATGTTATGCTTGTAACACTTTCCTCTCTTCTTTTTTTTCTATGCAGACTTTTATAGTAGTAAACAAAGGAAAAGCAATCTTCCGGTTTAGTGCCACTCCCGCCTTGTATATTATAAGTCCCTTTAGTATCCTTAGGAGGATAGCTATTAAGATTTTGATACATTCATATCCTTTTCATAAGTATTTCGTCTTTCGTTGCTGATACCAGTTGTGCTGTGGGTTAGTGGTTTGTAGGTCACTAAACTCCCATCATCCTGGACGTGCTGCTCTGGTGGTGACCCGCATCACGTCGGAACAAAAGCCTCTGGAAATACCCTTCTGGTGCGGCTTCCAACTCATGGCTGCTGTTTGCTGGTCAAAATTGTCATAGACCCCCCCCCCACCCCCACCCCCCCAATTCTCCAGTGCCATCAGCTGTCCTTTCCTGCAGCTGATGGCATCGGACAATTAGCTGACATTTCACATTAGCTGTCGGCTGTCGGATTGTCCAACTTCAGCTGTAAAGGGGGGACACGTCCCGCGTTTCTTTGTTCCACTGTTGCCGTTTAGGGAATGGGGGCATCGAAAAGCAGTAACGTCAGCTTGTGACATGATTGGTTGTGATTTGGAAAGTCACCCAGCCACCACAGAGACCTAATGTTGGTACACTGCCAGTGTATCACTGTGAGGAAGGGGAACTGTGCCTTTGATGCAGTTTATGCTTTCAGGAGGGCTGCAGTACTCTCTCCACCCATGCTGCTGGACTTGGTTGCAATCTGCCAGGGTTGGCATGATGTAAGAGGCTATCATAATTCCCCCATGCATTCCGGGCAAACTTTTTGCCCGGGACTCTCTTGGGGAAAAATGACAGACTGGCAGGAGGCTTTCATTGGTGGGCTGTAAACTAATCCACCAGCAGGAGGAAATTCCAAGAATAGGAACTGCTTGGGGGAAAACAAAGTGGCTCTCATTCCCATCCAGTTCCATTTTTCTTTCTTTTTTAAAGCAAAAATCATTGACATACCTCCCTGCTTGATGGGTTTTCCATTTGTGCTGGGAACGGTCAGGTGAGAAGGTGATAGAAATGACATCGTACACAAGCACTGGATTCTGATTGGCTCTGCGCAAGATGTCCATTGTGCCAGTAAGGGCCAGGGCGTATGATGTAATTCTTGATCCTCTGGATGGCATTGCTATATCCAGAATTATTATGGAGCAGGTACTTGGAGAGTGTAAAAAAAAAAAAAAATGCATGCTTGTAAAGTAGATTTTATTTTGTATAATGGCATACAAACTGTAGAACCTTTCTATGATGATGTTACCCAGGAAGCTACACTCAAAGTGATTTTAGAGCCATGGTTGTTGTTAATGAGAGCTTTCAGTTGTTATTAAAGGCCTACGTCTTTATTCCTGGCACATGTTCATAGATATGTTCTTCTCTGACCCCAACAGAGACCCCCTGTGCTGATTATGAACTGATTGTTAGGATAAGCTTCAAAAAGTTGGAGATAAACCACTGAAAATAGAAATTTTGCAGGTTGCGGTACTGCAGTAGGATAGTGGGTTCTCAACCTAATCTTCAAAGTCCAATCAGTCATTCAGATTTTCAGGATATCTATGAAGAATATACATGAGATGTATTTGCATGCACTGCCTCAGTTGTATGCAGATATATCCTATGCGTTTTCATTGTGATATCCTGAAAATCTCACTGGCTCTGTGCTCTAATGACTAGCTTGAGAATCCATTGGTTTGTTTCACAGTGTCACTGTTTATAATAATAACTTTGTCTAACAGTGACATTTTGAGCCAGGGAATGCTATGTCATGATTTCTCTGTATGACCTTGCAGGTGTGTTCCCCAAGTAAAGTACTGAAAATAAAAATGAAAGGAATAGACATTTTGCAAGTAACTGGGAAAAATCAGCAGACATCCTGAATTGCTTTTAGGTTTATCCAATTGACTTCATTACTTGAATAAAATTGCCTATGTTTCAAACTCTTTCCTTCCTTCAGTGCCATGTGAAGGTAAGCTAGTGAAGTGTATGTCCAGTTTGGTTTTCCTTGACCACCCTGCACAGTATTCAGCATGATCATCATGTGTACTATTTTGACCAATTGTGTATTCATGACTTTTAGTAATCCTCCAGATTGGTCGAAGCAAGTGGAGTAAGTATCAGTTTTCTTAACTTAATATTTATTTTTCTTTTTTATATCCATGTAGGCTGCTAATTTTAAACAAAGGGGATTTATCAAATAAAATTAACTAACTAGCATTCCATCTTGGACATTTTTTTAACTATCCATGGACTAATTCAGGTCAGCTACCATGATAGGAACACAAAATATTAGTACTCATTATGTGCTGAATTATTTTAACCATTCTAGCTTGTGCAATTTATTTTTTAAGTAGCCACTCTTCTTTCTTTATAGCTTTTTATATATAAAATCTGATTAAATCTTGAAAGGAATATTGTTCAGAACTGGCAACAATCAAAAGACCAATAGAGAAAAAGAAATGTGACCTCTATAGGATCATCTCCCAAAAATCCACCACAAAGGAAGCCAGTGCAAACAATGATCCAGAGAAATATAGGCATTAAATAATTCTGATAAGGAAAAAGGAGGAACAGACTACCATCACACCTATTACTACTTAAGGGAGGAACAATGTCATGATTACTCCACAGATCCTGAGGCAACTAAGGATCTAGAAACTAGAGTGAACTCTTGAACTGGCTTATGACTGAGGAGAAGGTCCAAAGAATGTATTTTGTATGTTACAATATTCCACAGAACATTTACAGGGGAATTTAAGAAAAAAACATCACCAATCTGCAGTAAGAGTGGTGCAGTCTGTGGCAGGGAAAGTGATACTGTGTCTTTAAATGTGGGAAAAAAAGGCTATGTATATATAAAAAGCTATAAAGAAAGAAGAGTGGCTACTTAAAAAATAAATTGCACAAGCTAGAATGGTTAAAATAATTCAGCACATAATGAGTACATCTCTGACCTGACACTTGCTATGTCAGGGGTGCTCAAACCGGTCCTACAGGCCCCCCCTAGCCAGTCGGGTTTTCAGGATATCCCTAGTGAATATGCATAAGAAGAAATATTGTGCATACACAGGAGGTAGTGCATGCAAATAAGCCTCATGAATATTCATTAGGGATATCCTGAAAACCCGGCTGGCTGGGGGGGGGGGGGGGGGGCAGGTGAGCCCTTGGGACAGGTTTGAGCACCCCTGTGCTGTGTAACTGAAATAGGAAAGAATAAAAGGACAGAAGTCAAGACAGCCCAGCTCCTATGATTTTCCATGAGAGGAGAAGAGACTAATTTGAACACATTTTCTCCCATAATGAGAGCCTTTTAGAAAAGAGAGGTACAGCCAGACTTGCACCTTCTCCTAGGCTTTCTCTGTTAAGAGAATTTCTGGTTGTATAGTTCAGGGCTATTGTAACTATATTGGTTCTGGAGAAAACTGGATTCTTTATAGCCTGCGACATCTTTACAGTTGAAACAAGGGCCTGCATGCTGTGTAATAAAGCTCATGTACATCACTGCTGCTGGACAGTTCTCACATTTGCTCCAGTAAAAGATGTCACAGCCTGCAGAGAATCCAGCGCACTCATGACCACAGTTGCAACATGAAAATTTTGTCACCAGAATTTTTTCCTGCGACAGGTACACGTTCACTGGAATTTATACATTTGAGTCACTTGTGAAAATCATCGCCAGAGGGTTCTGTATAGACGACTTCACTTTCCTGCGAGATCCATGGAACTGGCTGGACTTCAGCGTCATCATGATGGCGTAAGTGAACTATCTGGGTTACTGTCAGCTGCGTCCGGGGAGCTGTGGGCGGTCTGGGGAGCTGCAGGGAGGCATTGCCTGTGGCACATGGTGGTGTCAGGACATCGGGCGTTGGGAGGGCTTGATGGGCCTAGGGTAAAGGTCATGTTTCACATCTCCTATTGCTAAATTTAAATCCGGCTCCTCGTGACAGTCTGAAAGCTGCTTGGTGTGGCCTCTATGAAATGAGTTGACGACTTCAGTCTGCATCTCCACGGACAGGGTTTGGCATTGCGGCAATTAGCCACCATCTGATCTGGCGCTAATCGACTGAGTGTTTTAGGGGTGGTGAGTGCCCATCCACAAGGGACTACAACTTAAATAATTGGGCTTCTGTGTGACCAACATAGAGGCCAGTAGCTTAGATTGGGTGAACCACCCCTGCCCGTCTCAAAAACAAAACAGCAACCAGCTTTAAAATTAGGTAGAAAAGGGGCCTAAGGAAAGACCAGTGGGGGGCAATTTGAACAAAATCTTCCTTTTTTATTTTATTTAATAATTTTGTTAGCTTTCTATTTGCCTATACTATCGTGAGAGAAATTTTTGTTTGACAACCACTCACCAGGAGATTGACCGCAGCATTCTGGGATGATTTTAGCTCAGAGTGTCTAGGGCCTTGTTTGTTTACTTGCATTTTTTGTAATAATTGGAATCCCCCCTCCCTCCTCCGGGTTCCCCTGTTTTTCTCTCTGTCTCCTCATAGCAGTGGGCTGGGGCACATTAGCTTCCCCTGCGGGGGGGGGGCCGACCACCAACAAGGGAAACCTCTTTCAAGGCTGAACCCGCCAGCAGTGGTCACCCCTGCAGCAATAAACCATCCTCCCCTCACTGTCAAACCCTCCCCTGAGGGCATCACCTCTATGAAGTGTCTGAACTTTGCCGGACAGGAGGCTCTGATGTGGATTTTCCTGCATTAAACCATGGAAAGTCAGACTTGCCGTATCTTATCAGGGCCTTGTTGAGGGAACCTACACTAAAGCAGTATGTGTTACTTCCAGCATTATGGAGAAAGTGGCAGGCTGGATGCATATAGCCGTTTGTTCCATTTGTTGAGTTTTAGATAAATTGTCATCTTTCTGGTATTGGGCATTCAGCGGGGTAACCTTATAGCTCTGTGTCTAAAGAAACAAGGTGAATCCAGTCCAGGTTTTACTTCCACTGGAGATGTGGTTTTGAAAAGCTCTGGACACATCTCTCTGCATGTGCTGGGATAAAACCAGGACTGGCTTAACCCATACTGACAGGACTTGGGGCTATAGGGTCACTGTATTGCTCAGTGAATCCACTAGGGCAGGGGGTGGCCAACACCAATCCTCGAGAGCCACAAACAGGCCAGGTTTTCAGGATGTCCACAGTGTACATGCATGAGAGAGCTCTGCTTGCACTGCCACCATTTTATGCAAATCTATCTCATGCATGTTCACTCTGGATATTCTGAAAACCCGGCCTGTTTGTGACTCTTGAGGACCGGCATTGGCCACTCCTGCACTATGGCATCCCAAACCTGCCCTGGTGATCTCACAGCCAGTTGAGTTTTCAGGATCTACACCATAAATATGCAGTAGAGATCCGGTTTATGCAGATTTATTTCATGGATATTCACGGTAGATATCCTAAAAACCTGACTGGTTGTGAGGTCTGCAGAACAGGTTTGGGAAGGCCTGGAATATATAAACAGAACTTTTAATTGTGCTGGTCTCCTTTTCCCTTGCCGTCCCCCTTTGATTCTGGTGATAACTTTGAAAAGAGATTTTTTTTTTTTCCTCCCTGAAGCCCATAAATAAATGCTCGGCCTGCTGCTTCCTCCTCTCTTCCAGCCACGCCTTCACAAGTTAACTCTGGTTTGATTCTGCAGGTATATAACAGAGTTTGTAAACCTAGGCAATGTCTCAGCTCTGCGCACTTTCAGAGTCCTGAGAGCTCTGAAAACTATTTCTGTAATCCCAGGTAAGGTGGCCTGTGCTCGGTGTGTAGGTGTTGGGAGGGCCCCCTCTCTGTGATGACATCTTGTTGTACTGTAGTTGTTGTTTGGTGTTTTGTCATTGTGTCTGTGTGTGACCTCCCTTATTGCAGATATGTCACAGAGTTCGTGGACCTTGGGAATGTCTCAGCGCTGAGAACATTTAGGGTTCTCCGAGCTTTGAAAACTATTTCTGTCATTCCAGGTGAGAAACCGGTTTAAACACTAAGGCTGATCATGCAATCATTTTCTCTCTTCATCTGTCTTGCTCTGTGTATTTCTCTCTTGCTCTTCTCCTCTCTCTCTCTCTCACACTTTCTCTGTTTTAAGTTTTAATTTATTCTTGCACTTCCTCTTCTTCCTCCTCCTCCACTTTCTTTTCAGGAATGAGGCAGATACTTGATAGTTTTTTTTTTTGCCATGAATGTAACATCATGGGTGTAGTCTACTTGGTGCATGGGTACCATCAACTTTAGGGGGAAAAAAAAGTGTGCTGTGCATTACTAGTCAAAGATGCTATGGTCCAGGATGGTCTCAGGCTGGAGAAGATGAGGATTTTTAGACTGAGGATGGGGGGGGGGGGGGAAGAGAGAGCCTGTGAACGAGAATGTAGGGGCCCCTCTCCACATTGAATTTCAGGACGACCACAGCTGAAAGGTGTACAGATGTGTGTGTCTGCATTGTGCACCTTCCGGACTCCAGCTGGCTGCTGAGAAGGGGGGAGCCACTGTCTTGTGAACTAGTTGCTGTGGAGCTACCATTTATACCGGAGGAGCCCTTTGTTGATCTGTGTTGAGGCAGAGCCATCGAAGGAGTGACAGCCTAGAAACCAGCCCTTGTAGGAGGACTGGGGCTTAGAGAGTATTCAGTCAGCCATTTTGGGGAGGAAGGAGGGAGATGATGGGATACTGGGCAGAGGTAGAAAGAGGGAGATGCTGAGTAATGCATACAGAGAGGTAGAGGAGGAGAGGTGGTGGGTGAGGGGAAAGAGTCCTTGTCTGAAAGAACTAAATCTAAGAAGCTGGGCAAAGGGCAAGAAGCAGGAGAGACTCAACTATCATTTTTATAGCGCTACTGGACATACATAGTGCCTTACAGTGGTGATAAGTATTCAGGTACGATAAATCCTTGCCCCAAAGAACTTGGAATCTAAGAAGCTAAGCAGAGTGTGAGGAGAGAGAGAGGGAGACCACTAAAACTAGGGCAGGGAGAAGGTGTAACAGCTACAGATTTAGGACTGGCCAGCTGGGAGATAATGGCAGAGGAATGGATTACCACTTCCCCCAGCTCAATCAAACAGGCTGATCCAGTTGTGATTTTGCACCTACCACCACCACCAATTGCATGCAGTTACAGTTCTGATTTTACCATTGATTTCCCTAAGGGTGTTGACAACCCTAAAAAGAATTCATTTTGTTTGTGACTTGGGGGAATTTTAGGCTATTTTATACGTATTTTTTAAATGATTTTTAATTTTCTAGGCAGAGTCGTCTGAAGAGGTAGGCAAGATGGGTGACTGCTCAGGAAGAGGATGTGCCTTGTCAGGGTGTGGGGGCAGGGTGTGGGGACTCAACTATCATTTTTATAGCGCTACTGGACATACATAGTGCCTTACAGTGGTGATAAGTATTCAGGTACGATAAATCCTTGCCCCAAAGAACTTGGAATCTAAGAAGCTAAGCAGAGTGTGAGGAGAGAGAGAGGGAGACCACTAAAACTAGGGCAGGGAGAAGGTGTAACAGCTACAGATTTAGGACTGGCCAGCTGGGAGATAATGGCAGAGGAATGGATTACCACTTCCCCCAGCTCAATCAAACAGGCTGATCCAGTTGTGATTTTGCACCTACCACCACCACCAATTGCATGCAGTTACAGTTCTGATTTTACCATTGATTTCCCTAAGGGTGTTGACAACCCTAAAAAGAATTCATTTTGTTTGTGACTTGGGGGAATTTTAGGCTATTTTATACGTATTTTTTAAATGATTTTTAATTTTCTAGGCAGAGTCGTCTGAAGAGGTAGGCAAGATGGGTGACTGCTCAGGAAGAGGATGTGCCTTGTCAGGGTGTGGGGGCAGGGTGTGGGGACTCAACTATCATTTTTATAGCGCTACTGGACATACATAGTGCCTTACAGTGGTGATAAGTATTCAGGTACGATAAATCCTTGCCCCAAAGAACTTGGAATCTAAGAAGCTAAGCAGAGTGTGAGGAGAGAGAGAGGATGTGCCTTGTCAGGGTGTGGGGGCACCAATGTTCCATATAAACTACTTTAAGCTCTTACTATTGGTTGTTGCCTTTGAATAAGGGGGACCCCTACAGGCCGGCTGCATCATCAGAGGGAACCTCCCTTCCCTTCCCCACAGCCAATGAAGGGACTCCCTTTTTGTTCTGGGCTCGGACCGTGCATGCTGGCATTCTGCCCAGGGAGCTCTAACCTGGGGCTAATCTCATGTGGCTTACACTGGGAATCACCTGAGGGGCTTATCGCCTGCGTGCACACAGGACTACCCCGGGGGCTTACCTAGTGTAAACACACATACAATTCCTGGGATTATACCAGGGGGCTTGAACCCAGGAGCTTATTCCCCACACAAATAGTCACACACACACTCAGTACATCATGGTTCCAGGTATTTTTGATAGGTTTATGCAATAAGGATAGAACAGATATAATACAAAAGAGTTAGCTGCAGATAATTACTACTTATATATAAAGCTTACATTTTCCAAGGGATCAGTCTGTGCTATCATGTCCAGGAAGCAAACTCACCCCCCCCCCCCCCCTAGCTGTTCTCATGCTTTATATCTTTATATGCTAAAAAACTGGCAATTTGCTTGGGATAGAAGCAATGTTCTCTCCCTCTGTGTTCTTATCAATTTCAAACACAGCTGTGTGGCCTTCACTCTCTCAGACTTTGGTATCAGTTAATTATTTTCCCATCTGGGAACTACTGGCACTACAGTTATTAGATTCTTGCCTGTTCGTAAGCATTTTTTTAGCATTTCACAATGTAAAATAGTAAATATGAATTTACTTAGAGGTTGGCCTATCTGGGTGAAAACTCGGGATCCACTATAGCCTAACCTCTCAATACATCCTCAGCCAGAGTAGTGAGAAGTAATTCTATTACACCTTCCCTTCCAGGAACTGCCCAGAGTGCTGCTTAACCTGGCAACAGCCTGATTCTAGGTGTAATAACTGACACTAGATGGGTGACAGTGCTTTTATTATGTAAACTCTATTCTTTATTTAGCAAAGGCATTTTGCTATTTTTTGCCTGGATGGGGGTGTTGTGTATATATTGTGGGCCTGATATTCAAAGCGCATTCAGTGCTGTTTAGCCAGATAAGCGGGACTTGTGTGTCTAAGTAGCGGCTGTCCCTTATATGGTTAAAAGTTACATGTACAAAAAGTAGGCATGTATTGGATGGATCGGGGGCAAGTTGGCCATATATCCTATACGACTAACTACTGATATTTGGAGTTAGCCAGATAAGTACATGTATACGTTTAGACGCTCCATAGCTGGGTAGACTTATCCGCCTAGGTGCATATATATATATCCGTGTATATTCAGCGGCTTCGCCATGCTGCTGGATAAGTTCTAACTGGCTAAGTTACTTACTTGGCCAGCTATGAATATCTACCCCTGTAATTCTTGCTTCTTTTTCCAACTCTGCCCTTCCTATCTCCCTGAAATTCATGGTCCAAACCCTCATGCTTCTCTGAACCACTCACCCACCTCCCTGTTTGGAGGAGTGGTGTTTACATCCTGCTGTCTTGGCCATTACTGTCAAAATATGCCAACTCCCGAGCTACTTCACACTTTGACCTGCATGTAGATAAAGCATAAGGTGTGGAGCTGGCATGATTTTGACAGTATTAAGCAAGAAAGCAGGAAGTAAGCACCTCTGCTGCCTGTGGAGGGATATGGAGGACTACAGAGACCTAGGTTTGGGTAGATTTCCAGGAGCTCTGAAAATGCAGAAAGGGTATGGGCTGCTTGTGTCATGAAGGCAGGGGAGCAATCTGCATGTAAATGGCCTTTTTTTTGTGTGGGAGGGGGGTTGCCAAGGAAGCTAACACACAGGCCGATTCAGAAAAACGCGCGATTCAGGAGGGTGGCCTATGCAAATTAGGGCCCGCGGTAAAAGGAGGCGCTAGGGACACTAGCGCATCCCTAGTGCCTCCTTTTTGACAGGAGCGGCGGCAGTCAGCGGGTTTGACAGCCGACACTCAATTTTGCCAGCGTCGGTTCTCAAACCCGCTGACAGCCACGGGTTCGGAAAATGGACGCTGGCAAAATTGAGCGTCCGTCTTCTGGGCTGTGGGCCGATTTTTAAATATATTTTTTTAAATTTTTACTTTTTTAAAAAACTTTTGGGGCCTCCGACTTAATATCGCCATGATATTAAGTCGGAGGGTGCACAGAAAAGCAGTTTTTACTGTTTTTCTGTGCACTTCCCCGGCACCAGCAGAAATTAAAATGTGCGGCTTGGCTGCACATTTTACTTTCTGTATCGCGCGGGAATAACTAATAGGGCCATCGACATGCATTTGCATGTTGTGGGCGCTATTAGTTTCGGGGGGGTTGGACGCGCGTTTTCGACGCGCTATTACCCCTTACTGAATAAGGGGTAAAGCTAGCGCATTGAAAACGCGCGTCCAAATGCGGGTGTACTGTTTCGGCCTGACAGTGACTCTGATGTAGAGCTACCTGGCTATCCTTTTCCCTGCTACTCTCCACCCTGGTATCATTAATTTTCTCACAACTACATGGCTATGACAAAGTTAATGCGTGTTAAGGCCAGACATCATAAATGTCATCTGCTTCACCCTTCAAAATCACTTCTAGATCATTCAGAATTCCGTTCAGTGGTGCAGGCCATGATTACGCCCAGTTTTGACTATTGTAACTCCTTATGCTTTGGTTTACCAGCGTGTGTGCTACGGGCACTACAAATACTGAAAAATTCTGCAACACATCTTCTAGTCTGGGCATGAAATCTCACGTTGCCCCCATTTTAATGGATCTTCTCTGGCTTCCACTATTTGGCGTGTCCAGTACAAAGTCGATTTTCTTGTCCACAAACTGCTTGGGAGTGATTCACCATCTTGGGCCAGTGCAATGCTATGCATTTATTCTCCCGACTGAGCTTTGAGATCCTCGCAAAGAGGCTTACTGGATATTTTCTCTGTTCGTAGTGTTAGGCTGGCCAAAATTCATGAGCGAGTTTTCTCTGTTGCTGCCTCAACACTACGGAATTCATTGCCTGCAGTGTTGGGACTTGTGACTTGTACCAGGGCGTTAAAGAAAATGTTGAAAACTTATTTGTTAACTTTTAATGTACCAAGCTTTTAATGATGAATGAGCTCTGGTTCTTTATTTTGAGTCTGCTGTATTTTAGATGTCATTTGATCAGCAGCTATGACTTTTGTTCTTCATTTTATTGACACATTATGTTTTTACATTATTTTAGGTAGTTTGACTTTTTTTATTTATGTATGTTCATTTTTTTTTATGATTCGTGTTTTTATCTGTTTTATTCTGGTTGTGAATGTTATTTTTTCTATGCCCCTTAGGACTATGTATAAGCGGCTCATTTCATTTCATTTTATTTTATCCCACTTATGAATCGCTGTCCAGATAAAATTGCTCAAAGTGACGTGCAAACAGAACATATATCTAATAGCATAAAACAGAGCACACATGCAATAAACTACAATAGTAAAATAAAAGTAAACAAAAATAAGTAAAACTAAAGGATAAAATAATTTATAAAAGACAGTCCAACATATAAGAGATTTTAAATAAATAAGAGAGATGGTGTTGTGTTACGCTCATCGGCCATGGTATCGCACGGCTGGCCTCTCACCCGCCACTGTGCCACTGCAGAGGCAGGTCCTGGGTCGCGGTGGGGAGCCGCTGCCGATGCAGTGTTCCATCTTCTGCCCCTAGCCGTTGTCGGACTGATGCTGCCGATCTCTCCTCTTCCACAGCAGGGATGCCGCCGACCTCCTCCCGCGCGGGACTTCCTCCTAGGTGCACACGTGTGCCTCCTTCAGACATTTAAAAGGGCCTGCAGCGGGAAAATGCTGTCGGCCCTTTCTGATGACATCAGCTCTTCAGCCTTATAAGGCTGCACCCTGCCGCTAGCAGGTGCCTTGGCAACAGGTTTCCTTACTTCGTGTGAGCTGTGTGTTGCTCCTGAGCTCCTCGTCTCCTTCCTTGCTTTTTGGATTTTCTCGGCTCTGAACCCGGACTGGACACTGACAACAACATACGCCACCTGCCTCGACCCCTGCCTGGAATCCGACCACGAGTTACGTCGCCTGCCTCTATCATCACCAGAGACCCCACGTAAGTCCAGCCAGCCCCGGCACCCAAGGGCTTAACCTAAGAGGAATGTGAGCTGGTAGTGGTGAAGCTCCAGAGGGGTCTCTGCCTGACTTCAGCCTAGTTTTCCAACAGTGGGGACCCTGTGGGGCTCCTCCCCACAGGTAGTGTCAACTCCCCCTCGGTCCAAGGGTCCACAAGCGCAACATATTGAAAGCCATGAGAGGAGATTAGAGCACCAAGAGAATTAGTATATAGAGAGTGGAGCCCAGGACATATCTGTGAGGCATACCAATTGATAATGGGATGGCGGTAGAAGAGGATCTACCAGAGGACATACTAAAAGTGTGATGGGAGATGTAAGAAGAGAACCAAGACAGGATGGCGTCTGTTAAATCCAAGTGAGGACAGAGCATCAAGGAGTGATCAAGGTGGTGATCTCTTTTGAGGCATCTGAATTTCTCTGTCATATCCCTCCTGTATCTCTTCTAGGGTATATATATTTAGGTCCTTAAGTCTCATCTCATATGGCTTTTATTGCAGAGCATGCATGATTTTGGTAACCTTTCTCTGTACTGCTTCCAGCCTATCTATATCCTTTGAGATACAGCCTCCCAAATTGTACACAATATTCTAAGTGATGTATCACCAAATACCAATACAGAGGCATTGCTGTTGGTTATGCCTCTCCCTGTGTTCCCCAGCATCCCTCTGGCTCTGGCCACTGCCTTATCATACTGTTTTGCTACTTTGAGATCATTGGACATGATCACCTTGAGGTTTCTTTTCTGATTGTCGCTTGTCAGTTTTTCATCTCATATTGTATACTGTTGCCTTGGATTCCTGCACCTCAAATGCATGACTCTGCACTTTGTTGCATTGAGTCATAATTCCACCACTCTTCAAGCTTTCTTAAGATTACTTCTTATTCGATCAACTTTGTTTCAAATTTTAGTTATTTGCAAAAAAGCAAACTTTTATTCTAACCTCTCCACAATATTGCTTGCAAAGATATTGAACAGAACCAGTTCTGGAACCAATCCCTAAGGCAGTCCATATATTAGTTTTCTTTCCTTGGAGTGATTTCTAATTACCACTATCCTCTTTTGTC
The DNA here is from genome assembly GCF_901001135.1 of Rhinatrema bivittatum. NCBI lineage: Eukaryota > Metazoa > Chordata > Amphibia > Gymnophiona > Rhinatrematidae > Rhinatrema > Rhinatrema bivittatum. The sequence continues at coordinate 293,596,392 of NC_042617.1, read as the reverse complement.
TATCACTCATCCAATCAAGTACTCCAATTTGAGACTTACTCTTAGACAGCTCAGTTTATGTGTGAGCCTCCTATAGGGACGATATCAAAAGTTTTTGCTGAAATCTAAGTAAACCACACTTATCTAATAAAAAAAAAATTTGATCAGATTGTTTTGATACATGTAGACCTCCCATCCCCCACCCCCTTTGCAAGGGGGTCATCTTTAGAGACTGTTGAACGTTGACAACTCATAGCATCCAGGAAGGCAGAGTCCTGCTGCAGGGAGCAGGATTGACCTGTGATGGGATCATCAAAACAAAAGAGAGTCCACATCAATTGCTGTGTTTGAATAAGATATTTATTTGGAGTCCTCAGTAATTCAGTCAGACATAGACCTCCCACAAAAGGTTCATGATGAGAAAAAGAAAATACAAAAAGGTCCAAAAATTTACCACTCAGTCTTCTCGGGCTGTTTTGGCAATGAAAGAAAGAGAAAAATCTTCCCTTTATTTTCCAAGAGAGACCCTCTCTTTTTCAAGGTCCAGATGGAAAGACAAGAAACTTCTTCTTTCTCACTGACTGCGTGCTATTCCAGACCAATTATTCCCATTAGTCTAGGGATTGAAATCCTGGATGGTCTTTTACCTTACAGGAAAGAGAACCCCTCTCCAGTGGATCCTCAAAGTCCAAGACACAGCACAGCACCCCTGGCAGCCTCTCCCAAGCTCCTTACAGGATTTCTTTTAGACATCCAAAACACATCAGTTCCCCCTGGTGTCTCATTGAGTAGCTTTCAAGCTCACCCACCTGCTAGAGGGATGTACTCTCCTATCACTCAACCCAAAGGCTACACCTCCTGAGCCTTCCATCTCTGGAAAATTCTTGATGTTATTCTAGTGAAGCCTAGCTGGCTTTATACACAATTTTCCTCTGTTTAAAACCATTCTGTCTTAGATTCTGCAATCTGCTGAATTCTAGATATGTCACTATTCTTTCCTTCAATAGAATCTAATAAAAGAACATAAGAAATGCCATACTGGATCAGACCAAAAGTCTATCAAGCCCAGCATCCTGCCTCACAATGGCTAATCCAGGTCACAAGTGTTGCAGTCTCGGTCGCAAGTCTTGCGACAGAGACCTTACCTTTGTCCCCGGGGCGCTGACGTGGGGCTCTGGGGCCCAGTTCTGCTCCTCTTGCCCCGCTGCAGAAATGATGAGACCCATTGCTGGTCGGGCCTGCTTGGGCTGCCTCGTGGTGCTGCTGAGTCTCGAGGCTTGGCCCCTCCCCTTTTGGACACGTGCGAGTGTGGGGAGGGGTGTTTTGAACGGCCTTTTCTTTTGAATGTGGGCCGTCCTTTGTGAGTGACGTCAGACACCGGTAATGTTTTAACCCGGCGTCTCACTGAGTCTTGTTGCTTGGCAACAAGGTTTCTGCCGGTACTGGCTGCAGCTTTTGACTCTGCTTGTCAGGATCTTCTTTTAGGATTTTTCCTTGTTCTTGTTCCACTCCAGTTTGGATTTTTTACTTCAGTTTCAGCTCAGGGTCTTCAGCTTGTTTTTTGGGTACTGACGCTGGCCTGTTTTTGTTTCTTTACATTTGTTGTTGTCTCGATTAAGGTTAGTCACATTCTTCAATCTTCCTCTCATTGATTTCCTAAGTCCCAGCAGTCCGGGATCTCACTGGCTCCTTCCAGAGGGTCCTCGGGCTTCCAGGGTGAAGTCATCTCTTCAGTTCTTCCTGATCACCTATGTCCCAGCGGTCCAGGACCTCAAGGGCTTCTCCCGGGGGGTTCTCAGACTTCCAGGGTGAAGACATCTTTTCAGTTCCCTTGATTGCCTAAGTCCCAGCGGTCCGGGACCTCAAGGGCACACAAAGGGATCCTGGGGGGTCCTCGGACTTCCAGGGTGAAGTCTTCAGTTCTGCATTCAACTTGGCACCGCCTCCCGGCCTACATCTCTTCAGCGGAGTGTACTTCTTCCCACACCATTTCACTCCGTTAGGCTGGCCCAAAGGTCCACTGCTACGCCCGCAACACACAAGTACCTGGCATAATCCCAAAGAACAGATCCAGTCCTTCTTACTCATAACCAAGGATAAGCTAAAGCTTTCCCATATAATGGTTCATGGGCTTTTCTTCCAGGAACTCATCCAAAACTGTTTTAAACCCAGCTACACTAACTTCTTTCACCATCTCCTCTGGCAACAGATTCCACAGTTTAAATGTGTGCTGAGTGAAAATAGCTTCTTTAATTTGTTTTAAATATATTACCTGTTAGCTTCATGGAATGTATCCTAGCTATAATATTTTGAAAGGGTGAATAACCATTCCCTGTTTACCAATTCCACCCCATTAAACCCGAACGGGAGGCCCGCCCCCCCCCCCCCCCCCCCCCGCGATGTCATCAGCACAGCCGCCGACCCAAAAGAGAGACCCGACCAGCAGGAGGCGCCCGGCCAACGCAAACCCACCGTGAGGGACCAAGAGAAAAACAGCGAAAAGTAAGAAAAAGAGAAGGGCAGGAGCCCCAATGGGAGACCCGAACGGGAGGCCCGCCCCCCAACGTCATCAGCACAGCCACATCACCCAATTCAAGAGGAGAGGTGAATCTTCCAATTCATAAAGAAACGCGATTCCTAGGCATCACGTGCCGTGCGTCGCACGCCTAAGGAGTGTGACAAAGGGGCATTCCCCTTTGTGCACCCCTTGGTGCAAGCCTTAGTGCTAGCACTAAAAGCTCTACAAACCTTAAAACACTTTCCTTCTAAAATATACCAAACTATATAAGAAATGACAAAACCTCAACCCCCTGACTACAGCAAAAACCTCAAAAAAGACCTGAACTTAGTTAATAGCCAAAATGACACAAGCAAGAAAACAAAGAAGAACCACAAATACCAACACTCTACCTTAAATCAGAACACAAAAACATACGGCACCTACTTAGCACTATCATTCATGCTATTTAATGCACAATCCATAATAAAGAAAATATCCATTATCAACGACCTACTTCAAGATGACAAGCCGGATTTCTTAGCAATCATAGAAACATGGATAAAAAAAACAGACACAATACTAATCAACCAAATCAACAACCCTTTCTACAGAACCTTCTCATTCCCCAGACCAAAAAAGAAAGGCGGAGGCCTAATGCTACTCATAAAAAAAAAAACAACCTACAAATGAAATTACTAACAACTACAGCTCACTGGAAATTGCACTATTTGACTCACCAAAACTACAAATCTGTCTGATATACTGCCCCCCACCCCCCCAATACACTTGATCGGAACTGTTCACCACTTATTGAATTCTTCTTGACCAAAATATCTATCAATAAATCCATAATCATCCTTGGTGATTTCAACATACATATAGATTCCATCCCCCACTCCCCCACATGTTCCTCAATCATTGACGCACTCTCATTACTAGGCCTTAGTCAAATCATCAATGGGCCAACGCACAAAGCTGGTCACACACTTGACCTCGTCTTCTTAAATACTGACATATGGACAAACCACCAAATAAAAATCACGAAGATACCCTGGTCGGATCACTCCATAATCCAGGCAAATTTATTTTCCAACCGTAATTTTCTACAATAAAAAACCCACCTAAATCCTTCTCATACCGAAACACTCCAAGAAAATTTACAAACAGAACTAACAAACATAGACCTTTCAAATGCAGAGAATGCAACTTCGTCTTGGCTCACAATCACTAAAACTGTAGCAGATAAGTAAACCCCATCATATAAAAAACAATAAAAAACCCAAAACATCAGAACCAATGGTATAATGACAACATCAGAGCAGCCAAAAGTGAACTCAGAAAAAAAGAGAGAACCTGGAAGGAACAATACATCAACCTCTCTACTTAACTCATACAGAACACAACTAGCAGAATACAAAAACTCATCCACAAAACAAAGACTTCTACTCAAATAAAATAAACAAATATCAACATAACCCAAAGATGCTTTTCAATATCGTAAAAAGCTTAACCAAATCATTCAGTGATGACCAGTTATCATCAACGTCCAAGATCACAAGCAACGATTTTGCAGAATTTTTTAACGAAAAAAAATCAAAAACCTCATAAATAACAACCTCAACAACAACTCACAAGTCCAGAAAAAAAAAATTTCAAACATTAAGTTGGCCCAACTTTGAGACAGCATCTTCACTGGAAATCCAAATGATCATCAAAAAAATGAACCCAGCTAAACACCCTATTGACTCCATTCCCATAACAACGATCAAAAATATCGAACCATCAATAACCAAAACAATAACTGAAATCATAAACCTTTCCCTCACCGAAGGAAACTACCCAGAATGCCTAAAATCAGCAATTATCAAACCCATACTGAAAAAGAACAACCTGGATCCTGAAAACCCACTGAACTACTGACCCATATCAAACCTACCATTCATTGCCAAAATCATTGAGAAAATCATGCACTCCTATCTCAGCGACCACCTTGAAGAAAACAACATCCTTCTACCCACACAATTTGGCTTCAGGAAACAAATGAACACAGACTCTACTACTATCATTAAACGACACCATACTCAAAGGTTTCGAAAACGGACAAAGCTACCTTCTATTCCTACTCGACCTATCAGCAGCCTTTGACACAGTAAACCACTCTATCATGATTGAACGACTATCAAAAATTGGTGCAAAAGAAAAAACCCTACAATGGTTCACATCATATCTATCACAAAGAACCTACCAAGTATGGATCAATGACACCCTTTCAAAAAAAATAAACTTAGAAACTGGAGTCCCCCAAGGTTCAGCTCTATCACGACACTCTTCAACATTTGCCTGCTTCCGATATGCCACTTCCTCTCAAACCTTAATCTGACCCACTTCATATATGCAGATGACATTCAAATATTAATCCCAATAAACAACTCATTGGAAGAAACCTACAAAAAAACAGCTACTTACCTAAACAAAATAAAACAGCTACTAACCAACATGAAACTCATACTAAACTTCGATAAGACTGAAATAATAATCCTAGATAGAAAAAAACAACACCCCTCAACTACCACCACTCAACCTAATGAACCAAAAAGTGGCTATCTCTCCAGTCAATCATGCACACAACCTTGGAGTCATAATTGACAAAGAATTTTCCTTCAAGAACCACATCACAACTAAAATCAAAGATGGATATCACAAACTTCTAACAATACGTCAATTAAAATCTTTCCTCTCTCCTAATGACTTCAGATCAGTCCTTCAACTACTCATCTTCTCCAACCTAGATTACTGCAACTCCCTACTGTTCAATTTACCTCTTAACACCATCTGACCACTCCAAATCCTACAAAACGCAACTGCAAGAATACTCACCGGATCCAAAAAAATGATCACATCACTCCTATACTTATAGCACTTCACTGGCTCACAATAAATTTTAGGATTGAATATAAAATACTATCCATACTACACAAAATAATATACTAAAAACAATCAAACTGGCTAAGCTCTTCCATAAACTGCATTCTCCAAACAGAAACCTCTGATCAGCAAATAAAGGACTACTAAAGATTCCTCCTGCTCGCTCTAAACACACCTCAACTCAAGAGAGCAATCTCATTAGGAAGCCCTAAACACTGGAACACCCTCCCAACTGAACTACGAACACAAGAAAACTTAAAAACTTTCAAAAAAGATCTAAAAACCTGGATGTTTACCAAAGCCTACCAACTCACCCAATGACTCTAAATCACCACCTTTGACACTATGCAGAAAAAAAGAAAAAATATATATTTGAGCCAATATAAGAAAAATAACATAACAATTAACCGAAACATGTATCTACAAACTAAGTTCTTAAAACATTAATAACTCTGTAAAATTATAATTCTATGTTAACCATTTAAATGAACCTTTTTGAAAAACTCTGTTAAACTTTGAAACTTTGTAAACAGTTGTGATGGCGAAACCGAACGACGGTATATAAAACTTGACACACAAAATAAATAAAGAAGTTACAGAACTCTGTTTCCTCTCATTTGTCTCTTCTTCAGGCTGAAGAACCGTAACCATTCCATCCCCTTTATCATTTTAAGTGCCCTTCTCTGTATCTTTTCTAGTTCCACTATTTTATTTTTTTTAGATGCGTGGCCAGCACTGCACACAGTACTCGAGGTACGTCACACCATGGATGATACAGATGCAGTATGATATCCTCTGTTTTATTTTCCATTCCTTTCCTAATAATACTTAACTTTCTCTGCTTTTTTTTTAGCTTTCTATTTATTGAATTTTAGTTATATCCAAAGCAAATGCATTGCATACAGAAAAAAGACACATAGAATAAATACTGCATTAAACAATAAAAAGAAACATTTTCAAAAGGCAAAATAAAATAAGAAAAATATCATATTCAAACATCTCCATAAAGAAAAAGTTGGAGAGGGAGCCGAAAATTTATGGGAGAATACAAGAAATAATAATCAACAAACAATAGACTTGATGTTTACACAGCACTCAGAATAATTGATCTATATAAATGCCTCTTGCTAAGAGGCCATCAAGTGATATTCGATTCTAAGGAAAGACCTTAGTTGACCAGGAAGGAGAAAACAAAGCAATCATCTCGATCCTTAACCTACAAGGATAGCGTAAAACATAGGAATAACCCATAGAGGTAGCTTTGGAGCGTAAGGCAATAAAACTTTTCCGCCGCTCTTGCATGGACCAAGAAAAATCGGGCAATGCACGAATCATCTGACCCGGAAAAGAAAAAGGTGCTTAAAAAATCTTCTCATTACATCACTAACATCTTGCTCATAAATAAAGGAAACTAACAAAGTAGAGCTCTGAGCTACCTTAATCCCAGAGCTTTCTAGAAATTCTGCCAAATTATCAGAAACATTGAAGGAAACATGATGGGGGTTCTGAGCATTCCCTCCGTGATTAGGAGAAAGAAAGACAGCTTTATTGATAGAAGGAATTTTCCCAGAATCAAACTGCAATATGTCTATGAAGTATTTAAGCGCAGTAAGTGACAATTATCTAAATACTTTGGGGAAAATTAAGAAATCATTAATTTAGGTGTCTGGCTTGATTTTCCAGATATTCTACACGTCGAGACAATATATTTGAGTCCTTGGCTACAGCCACATCAAGAACTTGCAAGTCTTTAATCTTATTTTCGGCATTAGTTAACTTCCCCTGAATATCCACAATTTGGGAATCACATTCAATCTTCGAAGACTCAAATTTAGAAGTTAAAACGTCAATTTTGTTATTGGAATCTTAAGGGATCTGCCAAGGCCATCTAAAGAGATCCCAAATAGTGTCCAAAGTTACCACTGACTGCTTGTTAGGCAAAAAGGAGGTCTCACCAGAGAAGGGCCTTAAAATCAGCCCTTGACTACACGTTGACACCGGCATACTTGATGACAAAGGCTCTCCCTGAGCCAACATCGGTGAAGGAGACGACAACCACAAAACTCTGCCCACTGGCTTCACTGGACAACATTAATGGGAAAAACTGCTCCATTACTGCTCCACCTAGGGCCCCCACCAACGGAAAAATTGCCAAGACAATCATTGTGCACCTCTGAAGGAGGAAGCCAAAGATCCTTGGGACTGAGCAATACCTCTCCTGGCAGGTCAGGTGCCTTCAGTTGGGACTGAAGGCACAAAGGATCCTTCAGTCCCAACAATGCTGGTCCAGTGGGCATGTAAGATGGAATAATGGAATAAGCTGTTGCCCAGGAAGGGTGGGGGGGGGAATACCCAAACCTTCCCATTGCATTTGGAAGGCATTTTTAGGTAAGTAGAAGGATATATCCGGAGTAGCTAAACACAGCCAGCATCACGCTACCATCTTGGTTCCTCCATCCCATATTCTCTGCTTTTTTGACCACTGCTGTGCAGTGGACTGGGGATTTCAAAATATTGTCCTCAAGAACTCCAAGATTCTTTTCCTGGGTAGTAAAGCCTAATATGGAGCACAGTATCTTGTAACTATAGTTTTAATTATTCTTACCTATGTGTGTCATTTGAACTTTCCACATTAAATTTTATCTGCCTGCGAAGGGGTATATAGAGTAGAACTCCAGAACACCTTAAAGGACTGGGTCTATCTGTCTAGTGTAATCCATCTTAAACACCCAGAGTTGGTGTCTAGACCACAGAGCATTTCCCTGGGGTAGAGAATAAAAGCCCAGATCCTGAAGAAAGCAAACAGGCCCAGAATAAAGGGGAAGCTCCAAGAGCTACTCAAAAACTCCGTTTGAATGCCTGACTTTTGTTGTAGCACTGCTGAGGTAAGCAGGCTTTTGCTGTCTTTCTGTTATAGTGAATAAGGGTTTTCTGTTTAAAAAGCCAGCACCTAAGCCATTTTCTGTCCTCTGGCAACCCTGCCTGAAGCCAAGGGCCCACCTCATGTTATCAAATTGCCATTTAGATGCCCAATATTCCAGTCTTGCAAAGTCCACTTGCAATTCCTCACAGTTGGCTAGTGATCTGATAACTTTGAACAATTTTGCATCATCTGCCAATTTGATCACCTCACTTATTACTCCCTTTTCAGATCACTGAAAAGAGTCCCTGTAGAGATCCCTGAGGTACTCCAGTATTTATCTTTGTCCATTGAGAGAAATGACCATTCAATCCTACTGTTTCCTGTCTTTTAGCCAGTTACCAATCCACAATAGAATATTGCCTCCTGTACTGTGAGTCTGTCAAATGCCTTCTGAACGTCCGATACACTATATTAATTGACTCACTCTTGTCCATATATTTAACCTCATTCGTTCATTCATGGTCTCCATTGATTTTCCCATCACTGAGGCAAGATTAACTGGCCTGTAGTTTCAAACCTCTCTGTTACTGCTTGTATGAAGAGGGTTGGCATATGTCCATTTCCATTGAACATATCCTTCAGTACATCCAGCAGAACCTCTGAGCTCTTGTTCAGTATAATTTTAAAAGCAGTTTCCACTGGTAAAGCAGTCTGTTATCAGAAGAAATGGAATTTTAGAATAATTCCCATCCTTTTATACATATAAAGTATGTGCTATCATGGGCTGTGATATAGTTGGTGTGGCCTAGCATGCAGACACGGCTGGGCCCATGCTGACAGCAGGCAGACACACTTAGGTTGGGACTGAAGGAGGCTTCACCTACACCAGTCTCTTTCTCCGCAGGTTAAACCATTGGGTTTTGATGCCGGTAAAGCTTAGGCAAATGTCCACAGCAGAAGAGATGACCAGGGGTCGAGGCAGGTGGCAGTCACAAGGCAACGGAATCGAGCAAGGGCCAGAGCAAGAGGCAATCAGGCAGAGTCAGAATCCAGGTGAAGGTCAAGGCAGGCGGCAATCAGAGTGGCCGATGCAATAAGATATGCTGTAAAATGGGTGCTCATATTGAGCACCCATTTTCCTAACATACACACAACCACGTCTCCTGGGCGCCTGATGCAATATGTAAATGAATTGCTGCATTAAAAAGGATGCACTAGGGAAGAATTATGCGTCCCCTAACGCTCAAATGCATCCGGCATCCAGGAGATGTGGCTGTGCACTCACAATTGCAACGGGCGCTCATTACGAGCGTCTGTTTTATCCTGCCTCAGTTGATTTCGCCCAATATACATGTCTGGAACGTGTATATTGTGCGTGTATACTGTCCGTCCAGAAAAATTGTTTTTCTTTTTTAGATCAGGTCGTTACATTATTCCTTTAATTGAGAACACTGCAAACAGTAGATTTAAGTATCGCAATGATATTTAGAAGGAGGAACCACACAGAACAATATTTTTGCATTCTGTATGAACCCTTGACTCCGGGGCTGGAGTTAAATTTGCCATGTTAAAAAGTGTTCATTGGGCATCCGGCGATTTACTGCATCAGGGAGTAATAGCTAGTAGCCTCATCTACATGGAATTTATATGTAATGAGTGCTATCGCCTACGCAATTGTTTGGGCGAGCGTTTTGAACATGCTAATCCCATTTTTGCATCGGGTGCTAGTCTAGCACATCCAACCGCACCTTAACCTGTGTGCTAGACTAGACACACTTTATTGCATTGGCCAGAGATTCAGTATTCAGGCAAAGGTCAGGCATGAGAGATCAGACCAAAGGGGAAGCAGGAGACAAGAAACATAGTATCATAATAATGGCAGAAAAAGACAAAATGGTCCTTCCAGTCTACCCAGCAAGTTTCTTATGGTAGTAACTGCCACTCTAGTCAGTTTCTGTTACCCCATGTTTCTGTTAAGGTTAGTAATATTAACCATCAAAACCAAGCAATGGTCAAACCCATAACAAAATTACAGCTAGCAACATTTTACAGGGTGAGCAGCTTTTTGATAATCAGACAATGTTTGAATGTGCTTTGATTTTGGACTTAGCTGTAGTCAGTACCCTGGACTGTAAAAGTCAGGGCCTAATGTTGGCTGTCGTCTGAATCCAATTCCCCTTTTTTCCCCCTGCTGTCAAAGCGTTGTGTCAAAATCATGAAAGCTAATTGGTTAAGGGTAGTAATCCTCATGCTTTCTGTTAAGGGTAGTAGCTGCTGCTCCATGCAGGTTACTCCCATGCACCCTTTTCTTCATTTCCACCTCTAGCCTTTAGGGATACACAGTATTTATCTCATGCCTTTTTGAATTTGTTTATTGTTTTTGTACTCACCATCTCTTCTGGAAGGACATTTCAGGCATCTACTTTTTTCTCCTTGAAGAAATATTTCCTGAAGGTAATTCTGGTGTTTCATTTCATGATCTTTAGTTCTACTGTTTTGCTTTGCAGCAGAAAAGGTTCGAAGATTGTGCATCATTACAACCTTTCAGGTATCTGAAGATCTATATCATATCTCCCCTGTATCTCCTCTTACAGAGTATATATATTTAAATCCTTCAGCTTCTCTTCATAAGTCTTCCGATACAGACCCCACACCATTTTGGCCACCCTACTCTGGACCGCCTCCATCCTGTCTCTATCCTTTTTGAGATACGGCCTCCAGAACTGAACACAGAACTCCAGGTGAGGCCTCGCCAAAGACCTGTACAAGGGCATTATCACCTCCTTATTCTTACAGGTTAATTCCTTTCTCTGTGCAACGCAGCATTCTTCTGGCTTTAGCTATTGCCTTGTTATATTGCTTCGCTGTCTTCAGATCGCCAGACACTATCACCCCGAGGTCCCTCTCCCAAGCTGTGCATATTAGTTTTTCATCTTCCATCACATACAGGTCTTTTGGATTACTGCATCCTAGATGCATGACTCTGCACTACTTGGAATTGAATCCCTGCTGCCAAGTCTTTGACTGCTCTTCAAGTTTTTTTTTAATCACTTTTCTTTCTCTCTACTCTTTCAGGCATGCCCACTCTATTGCAGATCTGAGTATTATTCTCAAATAGATAAACTTTACCTTATGTTCCTTCCACAATGTTGCTCACAAAGATATTGAACAGAACCAGTCCCAAACCCGATCCTTGTGGCATTCTACTTAACACTGTTCTCTCTTTAGAGTAATAAGTTCCATTTACCACTACATGCTGTCTCTTGTCAAATAAATTTGTAATCCACTCCATCACTTTGGCACAGACTCCCAAACTTCTCATTTTATTCCCGAGCCTTCTATGAGGGACTGTATCAAAAGCTTTGCTGAAATCCAAATAAATCATATCAGGCGCTCTTCCTTGATCCAATTCTCTAGTCGCCCAAACAAAAAAATCAATCAGATTGGTCTCACAGGACCTTACCCTGGTGAATCCAGTCTGCCTCAGATCCAGCCACCCACCAGATTGTAGATTGTTGCGACCGTTGCTGCCAGACGGCTTCACTCCACCTACCTTTCCTTTCTTGCGGCGACTCCTGCTCCTCATGGACGCTTGGCTGCCACGGCATCTGTCTGCCGTCCTCTCCAGCATCCCCGGACCGGCTTGGGCGCTGCCTCCCGCCATGCTCGTCAAGCACCTTAGGGTGCGCGCGCCCCGCAGCCCTCATTCTTATTTCCTCATTGGCGCGTTCCTTAGGGACGTCCCCCTATGATGATGTCACGCTGCCCGGATATTTAAGCCTACTGTTTATTGCTAGCTGTTGAGTTAGCAAGGGTGTTCTTACGGATGGGATTCACTCTCTGTACCCAGCTACTCTGCCTTCCAACTCCTTTTGGACTCTTTCTGCTAACGGGGTACCTGCTCCTCGGGGCCTCATTGTTTTTTTCAGGTCGCTATCAGGTCAGGCTCAGCTCTGGACACACAAACACTGATAGTTCTTTATTTAGGCAGTTTGAGAAACCACCAGAGGTGGTAGTAGAGAGTAGATGTTGTAGCCCGGCTGGGCTAGTATTCCCCAGGGCGCTGGAACAGTGGTTTCTCCGGTAGCAGTGCTGTAGTGGAGAGACCTGAGAAAGTGAGTACAATAGAACATTCACAGAGTCCCAGATAAGGAGAAGCCACGAGATGGGGAGAGCTGGCCCTCGAGGAGTGAGTACCAGATCCCTGGAGGTAGAGAGACTTGTTGGCAAAGTACTCACACAGTGGTTCCACATAAGAGATGGCACTGGAACTGGATCGGAGGCAGGCCCTCGAGGAGCGAGTACCTGGTTCCAGGGAGACAGCTCTGAGGAGTAGATGATGATAGTACTCACGATGGTGTCTGTAGCGAATTCTTCCAAGTAGAAGCGGAGATAGATGCAGGCAGCGAGTCAGGGAACATGGGCCCTTGAGGAGCGAGTCCAGGTTCTCTCTACGTCTAATCTAGTCCACATCTGGCAGTTGAAAATTTCCCACCAACAGCTTCTTACTCTCCTTTCCCTTCTTTAGGATGTCTTCAAACAGACCTCCGTCCATTTCTTCCCCTTGAGTCAAATAGAAGTGCCATCTCCCCTTTCCAATATTACCCACAGTGCTGCCTCCTTTTCCTATAATTCCTGCATTTCAGTTGCTTTGATATTTTTTTACTACTTTTTCTTCTCTGCCTTTTCTATCCCTTCCTAAAACAGATCATAGCCTGGTGGATCCATATCTTATTCATGAGAGTATTGAACCACATCTCCGTGATAGCAACAATATCCAGTTCTGCCTCCCCCATTAGGGTATGCAGATCAGGAAGTTTATTGCCAGACTATGAGCATTTGCATTCAGAGCCTTCCAGGTTTTTCTCTTTGGCTTTTTTTACACTCCATATGGGTAAACCCAAAGAGACCAGTTCCAGTTGAGCTAGAAATCCAAAGTGTTGTGGACAATGTGAGGGTGAGCCTCTCTTCCAGTGGTGCAATTGGCACAACCTTGTGCCGGGCCCTAAGGTTTGCACTGACAGCAGTGAGCGAGTCTTAGCACGGGCCAGGCTATGACAGAGTCCAAGAGACTATGGTGGAAGCTGAAGTCTTGATGGAGATAAAGCTGTGGCTGAAGCTGAAGACTTGACTGAGGCAAGGCTGTGACTGAAGACAAGGTGGAAGACTTGGAGTGGAGCAAGGTCAAAGACTGGAGCGGAGCAAGCCTAAAGACTGAAGATTAGAGCGGAGCAAGGTTGACAACAAGGAACCAGGCAGAAAACAAGGAACCAGACCTTGCTGAGGCGAGACTGGAATGTCAAAGAAGCCCTTATATAGGGCAGGAAGCTGTGACTTCATCCGAGGGCATCGTGGGCTTTTCCTGCCAAGGTCCCTTTAAAACACAAACAGGCCAATACAGTACGTGATTGGCTGCGTGTATTCGACGCGCGTCTATTACCCCTTATACTGTAAGGGGTTTAGCATGTCAAAAACGTGCGGCCACTCCCCCTAAAACTAATAGCGCTCATCACATGCAAATGCATGTTGATGAGGCTATTAGTCGCCCAGGATACTGAAAGTAAAATGGCAAGCATTAAATTCTGAACAACCCAGAAAAGTGTACAGAAAAGCAGAAAATACTACTTTTCTGTACACCGTCTGAATTAATATCCTAGAAATATTAAGTCAGAGGAACCAAAAATGTAAAAAATAAAATTTTTTTAAAAATCTGCCCACTGGTCAGCAGGTTAGAAAAACAGATGCTCAATTTTACCGGTGTCCGTTTTCCTAACCCAAGGCTGTCAGCGGGTTCGGAAACTGATGCCGGTAAAATTGAGCATCGGTTGTCGGAACCCACTGACAGCCACCTCTATGCTAATAAGGTGGTGCTAGGGACGCACTGTTATCCCTAGCACCTCCCCCTCATTTAAATACTGAATCGCGTGCCCAGGAGAGGTGGCTGGGCGCATGTTGGGAGAACAGGTGCTCAAAACAGAGCGCCCGCTCTCCCCTTACGGTATTGGCCTGACAGCGTCACTCGTGTGTACACCTAGAAAGATGCATCATTGGAGTGTCTTCATCTGCCATGTGGCGGTGGCAATCAGGTTGAGTGAAGCCTCCCTTGGGGCTGTCCTGCGAGTGGCGAATGAAACAGTACCCCCCTCCTCTAAGCTTCCTCCCCAAGCCTCTTTTCTTTGGCTTCTGAGGAGACATTGAAAGTACATCTTTATCATCAGGAACTCGGGGGGGGGGGGGGGGGGGGGGAGGTTTGACCAGATGTCTTTGGATGAAGCTGGAAAAACATACACTGGTTGATCCTGTTCCTTAGACAGGGATCCTTTGGAGGGACAAATACATGGCTTGTAAGTTCCAAGGTCATCATGTTGAATAGGGACAGCCTCTGCTATTTGGGAGGTGGCCTCTACCCCATGACAATGAACCTCGGAAATTTGGCGAGACCAGCAAAATTGTGAAACACTTGGGTTTCTGGTTGGTTGTCATAACCTAAGCTGGAACAAGATGTATACAGGATCTTTGGATCCAGTACTTCAGGCACTGTAGTCTGGAGCGGGACACTCAGAGATGAGGCGACAGTGCTCCCGGCAGGATGGACCTCAGTGGTAATTTGTAAAGTACTCCAGTCTATGGATGATTGATTGGAGTCGATTTTCTTGATGAGACCCTATCTGCATAGAGATGGTGGCTATGGTCACATGATCGGTTAAAGTTTTTTCATAAATGGAAGAAATAACATGAGGAATAGTCAAGCTGGTAGTAGGGCAGCCCCATTGGCATAACAGTGAGTCTTGAATAAAGTTGCCCCCACCTCCGCTAACTGTTAGAACCTCAGTTTGAACTGAGTATTTCCTGAAGTTGAGGGCCATGGAACCATCAACTGTGGAGAAGGAGCAGGATGGTGAAGAAATGCCCTCCCAACTAGACTGGTTTCTTCGGAGTTTCCTGGTCTCTCGGGGCACTGACTGACAAAATGTCCCTGTGCTGCATAGTAGAGGCAGAGGTTATGCCATCTCCACCTTTGTTTTTCCTCGACCGAAAGTCGGGTGTTACCCAATTATATGGGTTCCCCAAAGGCAACCACCTTCGGCGGTTCTGAGGAGGACTTCAAGCAACTCAGGGGTTTGGGAGTTACGAGTGTAGCTGGATGGGAGGTCTTCCTCTCTTGAGCTTGTTCCTGAAATTTCAGATCTATTGAAATAGCTAGGGTAATAAGTGCTTCTAAGGTAGGGGGAAGGTCCCGAGTTGCAAGTTCATTTTTTATCCTTCCGGATAATCTTTGCCAGAAAATGGCACCCAAACCAAGTTCAGAAGCTAGGGTTTGGAATTCTATTGCATACTTGCAGACTGAGCGAGTGCCTTGATGAATATGAAGCAATTCTGTAGCAGTGGACAAAATACGCCCAGGTTGATCAAAGATCAGACAAAACTGTTGTGTGAAGGTATCCATTTTCTGGAGAAGTAGGTCATCTTGTTCCCACAAGGGAGAAGCTCTTGTGAGTGCGGAACCGTCCAATAAAGAGAGGATATATGTAATCTTGACA
Organism: Rhinatrema bivittatum; assembly: GCF_901001135.1. Classification (NCBI taxonomy): domain Eukaryota; kingdom Metazoa; phylum Chordata; class Amphibia; order Gymnophiona; family Rhinatrematidae; genus Rhinatrema; species Rhinatrema bivittatum. The sequence goes on along the minus strand of NC_042617.1, from coordinate 293,580,584 downwards.
TGATCTGAAAAAAACGAGCCTGCTGTAACTCAAAATGCATCTTGCAAATGTTGAGGAACCCTCTGCACCCCTTAAGGTCACCACTATACCTAGGAGGTGGTGGGAGCTGTACCATGGATTTCACAGCCCAGATGGGCACCAATGCTGGGTTCAACAAAGCTGGTACTGGAAATGAGAATGGGCATTGGGATTGAATCACATCTGGGACAGGATCTGTAGTAGCCCATTTACTTGAATTAAGCTGCTGCTGGGCCTGTTCAGGAGACCATTCAATTCAATTTTTTGTTCCTGCATCTGGGTAGCCAAGGCAGTGATGGCCTGTAATGAGGATGCATTCACCGAGCACATGGCCTCAGTAATCTGTTGCGAATGACGTGAGCGTGAGCCCCTCTTGCCATGGTGCAATTGGCACAGTTTCATGGGCCGGGCCCTAAGGTTTGTACTGACGGCGGGTGAGCAAGGCTTAGCACAGGCCAGGCTATGACAGAGTCCAAGAGACTGATGGAAGCTGAAGGCTTGACGGAGGTAAAGCTGAAGCTGAAGACTTTATGGAGGCAAGGCTGTGACTGAAGACAAGGTGGAAGGCTTGGAGCGGAGCAAGGCTAAAGACTAGGAACAAGGCGACCTTGCTGAGGCAAGACTGGAACGTCAGAGAATCCCTTATATAGGGTAGGAAGCTGTGACATCTGAGAATGCTGCGGGCCTTTCCCACCACAGGCCCTTTAAATGACACAGTGTCGCGCATGCTTATGCCTAGAGAGATGCATCGCTGGAGTGGTGGCATCTGCCATGGCATCCAGAGTGAGTGAAGCTGCTCTCAGGGCCGTCCGAGCAGTGAATGCAACACAAAGCATCAGGGGGAGACTGCATCAGTAGTCTTAATATATATCTGTTGTAAATTTGCCTTCTTAATTGACTCATAATTGGGGTAACTAGCACACTTCTCAATTTTCAGGGCAGCCTGAACAGGCTCTGCTGGTGTCCCATTGTATTTTTTTTATTTATTTATTTATTTATTTATTTATTTATTTATTTATTTTTATATACTAATAACAGTTTACACATCGTACGGGTTTACATAGAACAATATGGAAAGCCACAAAAAGGGCGTATCCTTTACATAAAACATAGAACAGTGATTAACAAAATAAATATTGATAAACAGAATAAACAGAGATCAACAAGATAAAAATAAAACATTGAATGCTAACTTTGGTTCAGCAATTAAACCAGGAAGATAATAAATATATATACAGCTTATGTAAGTACGAATGGCATAGAGTTGTTTTTCTTGGGGAAGTTCAAATTGTAAGTCCATGCATGGAGTTGTAGGTAAAACCAGGACCGTATAAGCCTGAAAAAAGTGGAGCGAATTGCTGATCCTAGTAATTACTGCATAATGAGCATGAAGCCTGTGGTTCTCAGCTGTCAGTCATTTTTCTTCTAAAACTAGCTCTGTATACCTGTGGAAAGAATAATGCTGTGCTGTTTAAACTTTTGATTTTCAATCAGTTTCATCCCAAAGAATTGGCATTTGTGGCTATCCGAGTGAACTTGTTGCTCATTTATATTGGTTAAGGTCCTGTGAACTACTACCTGGAATCTGAGTCAGAGGTTCCTATGTTTAAGCTGTTAGAAGGACTGTTAAAACACATTTCTGTCTGGTTGGGGAATGTTGAATAGTATGCCCTTTTCCCAAAAGTAGTGGTCTGCCTTTTGGTTTTGATCGAATTCCTTACATTCCATCCTCTTTTTGTTGAGTAATATGGTGCAAGCAGAATAATTGCTGCCTCACTGCACCCCAGAAATGTTTGTACTTTGCATTGTTTGCAAAGATTTCTAAGACTCTATATGGATGAAAAGTGATTTCCAACTGCAAAATATTACCAATTTTTGTTGAGAATAGCTTCATTTCTCTGTAGCATTTTGGACCAGCCTCAGCATCTGTAATAACCAAGGAAGACAGCAGACTTGGCTGTACTGGTCAGAAACAAAGGTTTGTTTACAGGTTTCAAAGAAACAACAGATCAAAATAGTAGCTCACCTCACTTTAAACATCCAAAAGCAGTAATGTACTTTGTACAGGCACAGCACTGAGTCGAAGCAGCTCCCCAGGGCCTTCCTAACCCTCTGGGCTCTAAACCTTTATATTGCAAGGTAGGGATCCTCCCAGGATCCAGAATCCTTTGCGTCTCTACGCCTTAAGGCGGACAGGGATAGATGTCTGTAGCTTGAGGGAGTCTTTTTGTATACTCCCTCATATACCCTCGCCCTCAGCTCACCCCTACTTGGGTGAGCACCTGCCTTTATCAGGAACACCTTTCTTGACAAAGTCAGCGTTGATGTTCTCTTTTCCAGGCCTATGCTAAATTTTATAATTGAAGGACTCCAGAGCCAGGAACCACCACATCACCCTGGAGTGGGTCTCTTTGTTTTGGTTTATCCATATGAGTGGTTGGTGGTCTATCACCAGGGTAAACTGCCATCCCAGGAGGTAATATCATAATGCTTCGATGGCCCATTTTTACGCTAAGGCATCTTTCTCCAGTGTAGAGTACTTTTTCTTCTGTGGAAGGAGCTTCCAGCTTATATAGGCCACCAGATATTCTTAGCCATCCTTCGTTTGGCTGAGAACCATCCCTAGACCTACATCTGAGGCATCCATCTGTACAATGAAGTGTTCTGTAAAGTCTGGATGTATTAGAACTGGGTTGGAGCAGATTTCTTCCTTCAGATCCTGGAAGGCTTTCTCTGCCTCGGCCAACCATTGGACTTTTTCTGGTGATTTCTTCAGTAAGAGCCTCATAAGTGGCTCCATCTTCTTGGAGTAGTAAGTATAAACCTTCTTTAGCCTGTCAGGCCTAGGAATGCCCTTCCCTTTGGTGTATGGAACTGGTGCCTTGGTAATTGCCCCACTCTTCCTGGACTGCAGGTGGACTTGACCCTTCCCTAAAGTATAGCCCAGATATTGACTTCTTGTCCTCCCAACAAGTACTACTTTGGTTTTCTGTCAGTCTAGCCTTCCTCAGAATGGATAGTACCTCTTGAAGTCAACTCAGATGTGTCCTCCAGTCTGGGCTGAAGACCACTATGTCATCCGGGTATGTAGCAACTTGCCCTGGTGCGAGCGGAGCATATGGTCGACCAAGCGCTGGAACATTTTGGGGGCACAATGGAGGCCAAACAGGACTATAAACTGGAAGAGACCTGCCGGTGTCGAGAAGCCTGTCTTTTCCTTCGCCATTGGTGTGAGGGGTACTTGCCAGTATCCTTTGGTAAGATCCAGAGTCAAGATGAACTGAGCCGACCCCAGGAGCTCGACCAGTTCATCCATCCTAGGCATTGAGTATGCATCTAGTTTGGCGACTTCATTGACTTTTTTAAAGTCTATACAAATTCTTATGCTTCCGTATGGAATATCCCAATTCTTGCTACAGGCAAGCAACTAAGGTGGACTCTCTGACATCAGTAAAAATGGACATTTGCCTGTTTGGCTATCTGCAGCCAAATGCAGAGATGAGCCACTTGCAGTTGTTGTGTATGTACTCAGCTTGACAGATTTAGAGGCCCTTCCAGCTTAGATGGTGACAAAAGAGGCCAAGAGAAACAGAAAAACAATGGTGTCATGTGAATTTATGCCACCAGTACACTAGGGGCCTCTTTTTATGGCTCTGGGGCTAATCCTAGAGTAGGACTTAATTAGTGCACTGTCAGATGTGAACAACTGGCAGTCATCTGGCTGACCACTTGCTGAACATGGAGAAAGAAACAAAGGACCTGGAAAAGCACATGAAAATCAGTCTATCAAAGCCTTAATTGTATATTCACTTGACTGTGCATGAAGCTGCTGAATTATGCATAGGTAAGCCCTTAAAAGCAGTACTCAGGATCATTGTCAGTTGATCATTATCCACCCAAAAGAAGACGACCCATCTGAGTGCTGCTCCGTCCCTGCCTTGCCTCCCTGCATCCTGGGCAGAAGCAACTTGCAGAGACAAAGGGCACAACAGAGCCTGCTACCGGTATCAGAAACTAGAGAGCTGAGCAACCCCTGTTGCTTCAGTGACAAAGGCTGTCCTCTCTACCTTCACATTGAAAACCTGAGAAGGGAGAGACCACCAGACCAAGAACCCCGTGTGTGTGCAAGTCCCATATTGGTAAGAAACTGTGGACTCTAATCCCGGTTTATTGGGTTATGGCTTTTTAACCCTTACATATGCAACTTCAGGCTAGAGAGATGTGATGCTAGCATTAATTCTGTAATCTAGTAAGCACTGGATGTCGAGCACGCTTTCCTAACTATTTTCTTATTTTTTGTTTCCCGAATGATAAGTGCTGCCCCTGTATTAGTATCATTATGGTAGCCCCTGAATAAATACAATTTTCCTCAGACAAACAGTTTGATACATTCTCTATGCAGACGGACAAGAAAGATCGCTGGTAAATAAGGAAGTACACTAAAGGTGGGGAAGGAAATTCTAACTCATCTGGCTTCAGCAGGACTATGGATGAAGGCCAGTCGCTAAAAGATTCTTCAGTGACCCCGAGCTGGAGCATATCTTTCACCTCTGTTTCAATGATTCGTCATCTGGCTTCTGGGATTCGCTATGGCCATTGACATACGACCACCCCTGGTGGGGTAAAAATATCATGCTGAACCAAGTGAGTATGTCCCGACAAGCTTGAGAAGGCTTCTCTATTCCACGCAAGACACTGCTTTATGTCAGCTATCTGGGAAGTTGACAGCTCCTCTCCAAACAGCACTTGGGTGTGGTCTGCTTCAGGTTCAAGCTCTGGGCCGAATTCTCCTTGCACCATGTGGAACCACCTTGTGGAACCCATTTTTTTAGTAAGTTGACATAATAAATCTGACTTTTCTTTCTCTTATCAGGTTGGGTTGTTTTGTAGTCCGCTGGGCTTTTTTTTCCAAGACCTCATAGGGCCCTTGCCAGCAGGCTAGGAACTTGTTTTCTGAAGAGGGCAAGAGAACCAGAACCTAGTCTCTGGGTGGAAAGTCCTCTGAACTGTGGGACAATTGTAAGTCTGGGCCTGAGCTGTCTGAGCCTTTTCTAAGCACAAGCAGGTCACCTGCCCAGCTTTCTTTAGGTACTTTTGCATCTATATAACATAGTCCACGAGATTCTGTCTCAGGGATTTCTTCATCCTCCCATATCTCTTGAGCCACATCTAGTACACATCTTGGTCTTCTACCATATAACAACTTGAAAGGCGAGAAGCCCGTCAAACTTTGGGGCACTTCGCAGACTGCAAATAGCATATAGGGTAGTAGCAAGTCCCATTTTTTTGCCATCTTTATCTATGAACTTCCACAACTTTTGCTTAAGTGTTCTATTGAAGCGTTCCACAAGGCCATCAGTCTGTGGGTGGTGCACTGATGTATGTAAAGTTTTCACCTTAAGCAGGCTGCAGAGTTGAATCAATACTTTCAAGACAAACGGGGTCCCTTAGTCTATTAGGATCTCTTTGGATAGTCCTACTTGAGAGAAAACTTCCATTAAGGCAGTTGCCACTGTCGGGGTTTTCATATTTTTCAGTGATAGGACCTTCAAGTGTCTCATGGTATAGTCCAGGATCATGAGAATATACTTATTTCCTCTAGTGGTTCTCTCTAGCAGTCCCACGAGGTCCATAGACACTCTTTCAAAAGAGGGCTCAATTATGGGCATGGGAATGAGAGGTGCAGCCCAAACACCAGCAGGTTTAGTGAGTTGGCAGTTAGGGTAGGACTGGCAATACCACTGGACCTGTTTATATATCCCCAGCTAATAGAATTGGACCAACATTTTCTCTTGGATTTTTTCCTTGCTTAGGCGACTCCCTAGCAGGAGACTATGTGCTAACTGCATGATTTTCTGGTGATAGGACTTGGGGACTAGGAGTTGCTCTATCAGTTCTTCTACACACTCCCATTTATGCCTCAAAATAGCAAATCTTTTCATTATGAAATATGGAGAATCTGGCAAAGTTGCTGGAGCTCCCAAAACCACCTTATCTGGGCTAGGGAGCACCTCTGGTGCTCCCTAGCCCACTTAAAAAACTTGTGTTCCCTCTGGGCCCGTTTAAAGGCACCTTGTTTACCCTCGATTTCCCAGTTAACTGGATCAGACATGAGATTCGAGTTGGCTGGCAAATCTTCTCTACTCTGAAGTAGCTGCCCCCTCGGTCTCTTGGTCAGCTGTAAAACTATACTTGTCTTGTCTTTGTCTCCGGGATTTGGGCATTTTTTGAGACTTTAGAAAACAAGTCCATATCCTCTATTGGGAAGAGTTGGGGGAATGGTAACTCCTCATTGTTGGTGTTGGGTGTGTCTATCATGAGCAGGGTCCAGAGTTTGTTAAAATTCAGCTGTTCTTGTCCAGTTAGGACAGGGTAGGGGAGCCATGGCAGAACCCCCATTTCTATTTTATCTTGGCCGATGGGTGTCTTTAACTCCAGTTGGCAAGTTGGATATTGTCTGTGGTTGCCATGTATGCAGGTCAAGAGTACCACATTCTCATAATTAATTTGGACCCATTTCATCAACTCCCATCAAATGAATGTCTTCATGCTTCCTGAATCTACCAGGGCATGTGTTGGAATACCATCGATGTCTGCAGAAATAACGAAAGGACTGGTCTTTTGCTGGGAAATGTCTGCAAAATGACAATAGTGTGGAGTCACTGCATTAATGTCCATAGCTGCTGCTTCGCGGTGTGGACAGTCCTTGGCAAAAGGGCCAGGTTCTCCAGAAGAGAAACATGAGGGACTCCCCAAGTTAGGCACTGGTGTTATGATTCGTGTTTGGGCTGGCTCTTCCGGCAGCCGGAGCCTCTGATTCTTTGGATCTCGTCGGCCTCTAGGCATGTCCCATACCTTCTCAGGGAAGTGTGGTGTTTCTGCATAGAGTGAGCCTGGTAGAGTAGGCCACTTCTAAGACCTTTTCCAGTGTCAGATTTGATTGTTGGTAGACCCACTTCCGCATGGGTTGTCTGAGGCCATCTAGGAATTGCTCCAAGAGAATTGTCTTGGCGACCTCCTCCCCAGTCTTTTCCTCTGGGTGGAGCTACTTCCAGATGGAAGTTGATGGAAAGGTTTCTTGGATTCTCCCCAGGTTGCAGGGAGCCAGATCAGAAGCATTGTCGATAGATCTCTGGGGTTGAGCCATCTGAGTTCGCAGTCTGGAAAGCAGCTTGACAGTCTTCAATTAGTAAGTTACTTGTGTCGCCCACCTAACCTCCAGCCAACTGGTGAATCTAACGCGGCTCAAAATTCTTGAAAAAGCTGTAGGGGTCCTCCCCCGGAATCATCTTCAGTAAGGCTGTGGCCAAGGAAGGTGGTTTAGTCACCGCCATTTGTACCGCTTGTGCCACTTGAGTCAGTAAGGTGTTCTGCTGACCCACTTCCTCCTGCAGCGTGTGCTGCTGGTTGATCTGGACCTGCAAAGTATGTTGCAACTGTTGCTGCCCAGTAGCCAGGATCTGTATTACTTGCTTGCATTCTGGTGGAGGGGAAGTGCTAGGCAAGCGACTCTCCGGGGAAAGGAGAGAGAGAGGAAAAAAGAAAATCATGCTGGCTTGTCCGGCCCTGCCTCTCTTCTTGAATCCTCTCTATTCCAGGCAGGCTTATCCCCTTAGCCTGGATGTAGCACAATTAGGCAAGAAACTAGGGAGGCCCTAGGAAACAGAAAAAAAAAGTCATTTTTTTTCTTCTGTGCTATAGCTATGGTTGGTGCCTGTGGGTTCCCTCTTTAGGCCACCAGATCCCATGGCTACCATGGTCAGAAACAAAGGTTTAAGTACAAGCTTCAAAGAAACAACAAAATAGCTCACCTTGCTTTAAACATCGAAAAGCAATTATATGTATTTCATACGGGCATAGCATGGAGTCGCAGCAGCTCCTCAGGGCCTTCCTAACCCTTCTAGGCACTGAACCTTTTATACTGCTAGGTAGGGATCCTTCTGGGACCAGAATCCTTTGTGACCCAGGATAAATGCCTCTAGCCTGGGTTTTCAGGTGGCTTGAGTCTTTTGTATACTCCCTCACTCATATTCTCCTCCTTTAAAGTGCAATTTGTGTTCCTTTTTGTAATTCTTTGTTTACATACACATTTTTTTATCGGGTGATTAAACCATGTGAGAATTATATTCATGCAATAGCTAAGCCTAGCTCAGTGAGGCACCTCTCCTGCCTGCTCCACACCAAAGCTTTCCTACTTCTATGAGAAGAAATGTAGCCTGATTTAAGGAGCTGTGACACCAGACCAACCTCTTTCTTACCATTTGCTTCTAGGCAGTAGGAACTTCTTAACATACAGATTTGCTGCCTCTAAAAACACTTTAAAAGTAAAGGAAAAATTTGCAACACATCCAAAACAGGGCAGAGGAGGACTTTGGTGGATGGGGGACCTGCCAGGCCAGCTGCTAGTTTGAATTATTTGTTGTTTCTGGTTTGCTTCCCCTGGAATGGAAAAAAAGTGTGAAACTATCAGGACATTGTATCCATTTATAGGAGGGTTGCATTACCTTGGCTGACAAATTGCTCAGCACAGAGCAGGGTTTTTTTTTTTTTCTGCTGCACGCGGAAATCAACCCAACACCTGCAGTTCCTGAGCATAGAGATCTGAGCTGCAAAGAATTTCCTCTGATAAGAACACCCTGGGGACTGTATTATAATGTTCTTATCCATTCAAATTCTTCTGCCAACAGAAAATGTTTCCATAAGAAAGGGACACATTTGGGCTTTTGTAAAAAAATAAAAATAATAATAATAATAATAATGTTCTTGCAAGCAATGACCTTTTGATGGAAATAGATTTAAGTTGGAAGAAGCATTACAGCTTTTCAAAAGATGTTCCATCTGCAAAAGAAAAAGGTAAACGATGATTTCTCAGTACATGGATCAGGTCCCCAACAGAAGCTTACTGAAGTAAAATACTTGACACCACAGTACCAGCAAGATCTGTCAAAGGGTTGCAGCCGTGTGAACTGCTGTCAGAATTCACTTTATTGGCAAATTATGTGGATTGAAGGAAGGTGCTGAATTTGTATAAGAAGCAGAGGAAATTCTAAGACTAGTCATGTAGCATTTCGAGCCATTCTGGCTTTTTCTCTGAGCTTCATTAGGCACATCTGGTATCTTACATGCAAAAATACAGCAAAATGAACCCTTATCTCCTGAGGTTTGGCTAGTTAGGTTCACAGTAAAACCTAGCATGGCTTTAATGGGAGGTGGGATGTCTTCAGACAGAGGTGCTCCTTATGGACTTCTCAGAAGTGATGCCTGGATTTTGGATATTTTAATCCTCTGATTGTAAAGGACTCTGTTTAAGTGAAGCTCCTGGTCTAGTGACCCAGAACCCACCAAAACTCTTGCCAATTCATAAGTTAGTGTGTATCGTGCCAGATATTCCCACATGTACATTGGGCAAGGGCACTGTGTGCAGCATTGTAAGAATTTTCTGGAATGGCACAGATTAAATTACAGCATTAAAGGTCTCCTCTGAATTGCGCATTCACTCAGAGACTGTTCCCCCTTTGGCTCCTTCTTTCTCTTTGCTGTATTTCTTTATTTTGGTTAATTCTGTTCAGGTATTTTTGGCTCTATCCATGCCTATAATTCTGATTGATCTTCTTTTGAAGGCCAAGGGTTTTCAATTTCTAAAATGCAAAACTATAAATAAATAACAAAATTATCATCTGAAATCTGTTTTCCTCAGCCTTGGCGTTTAAATTAATGCATGTAGATATTTTAATCCTGGCTTGTTGTATGACTGTATTTTGTTGATAAATGATACTGTTTCTTCTTCTTTTAATCAATGTTAATCTTTTGTTTTTGCTCACCACTCTATAAGTTCACTTTTGTAGAGCGGTGAGCAAAAAAACCTGGGCTCTTTAAAGCAGGCTTCCAGTAATAAGACCTTTTTTGAAATTTTATATATATATTCAAGACATAAATAACAATCTGGATCACATTTTCAGAGTATCTCGCCAAAGTAAATGCAAAAGTAAGGGTCAAACCAAATAATACATTCAAACACATTGAAACATAAGACCACAAAGGATGAAAAAGAAAACCTCAAATAATTTTCGGAAAGATTCCAGGATTAGATAAACAATGTATCTGTTACAAAATATAATAGAACCTGAAATAGCTGAATTACCACCATGTTGTCATTCTAATTTCCTTGTCTTATTCTGGACAACTGTTCCAGATCCATAAAGTTATATGTACAGTTATGTAATTTAACCTTACATTTACAAGGGAAATAAAACTTAAATTCAGCAAAGACAGAGCCTCTTGCTTTAGGACCAAAAAATTTGTAGGTCTAGACTAAAAGGCTCTTTTTACAATGAACTTTTCTGTTTGCTTACAGGAGGCCATTGTATGATTTACAGGCTAGTTCTATTCAGTTTAATGATTAATAATCCCTTTCTATGCACTTCCACTTACTGCTCAGAGACTTTGAAGATAAGTCTTTCAGGAAGTGACATCAGCAAGCAATGGCCCTCATGTTTTGATGAGGTCACAAACTCCTGAAAGAATCATTATTGCATTCTGGTGCAGTTACTCTTTTATATAAAGGGCTGCTTTAAAGAAACCAAATCTGTTCATTTTGGTAGAAAAAAGAAAGGAAAATGGGGACTATAACTTATTAATGGCAAATACAATCAGGAGTAGCAGTTTTAACCAGAATTGATGTTTGCATCTCTCAGGGGACAGGGATCACTCAACAGTGACACCTACTGCTCAGACTAAGGGTGCATGCATGCTGGGTTCCAGAGTTAGCAGCAGTCTGTGGCCCCAACCCCAGAATGCTTCATGCAGTGTTGGGGCTAAAATCAGAGAAAAATAGAAGATGTCAACAGAAAAGGACCACTTGGTCCATTCGTGCACTTTTGCACCAGTCCACCATGCTTTCACAGGTCTTACTCAATCTGTGGTCTTCTCTCTCCCTCTGCCACTAAGGTCCTTTTTTGTCTATCCTATGCATGTTTGACTTCTACCCCTGTTTTGGCTCCTATGACCTCTACTGGAAATCTCTTCCAGGTGCCCTCTATTCTCTCAGTGAAAAAGTATATTCTTACATTACTTTTGAGCTTTCCTCCCTCAGCTTCATTTGATGACACCCCTTGTCCTTGAGGTTTTCGTTCTACGGCAGTTGCTTCCTATTGGTACCTTACTGAAGCCTGCTAAATGTTTCAATGTTTGCATCATATCTCCCCTTAGAAGGGATAGGGTTAATAAAAATGAGGAAAATTCTTAGGTAACTGTGCATGAAAGTTCGTGATGACCTCACTCCAAGAGAGAGGAAAATGTTGAGCCATGGGAATTGTTTGCTGACTCTTTACCATGACCATGCCTGTGACTTCCCATGTGGACATTCTGACTTCTCCTTTACCACCAAGTGGCTTCTTAAGGAGAGACTTATGATAGTCAAATATAGTCCATGCCATAGACCAGTGTAAGGCAACAAAGCCATCAGCCATCAAACAAATCAAATTATGCTGTGTGTTATTTTCAGATGGTTGGCTAAGTAGTCTTCCATGATAATAATCTGGCTTTAGCAAAGCTACTTAGATCTTGGTGTGTGCATGGTTCACTTATTTTCATCCTTTGGATGGTGGGGAAAAAAACCAACCTCTATAATCCCACCCATATTCTTAAGAGTTTACAGTCCACTTATGCTTTCCCAGAAATAAATATATTTAAAAAATTATTTCTCTGATCATACAGCACTAAGTCTGCATTCACTGCATTAGATAGTCAACACCAAGGCTTCTAGTGCAAGAGGGTATGAGCTAGTAATCCAGAACCTGGATGGACATCAAACAGGTAGCATTGTTTATCCGAGTCACCTCTGTTCCTGCTTTTCTTAGACCAGTCAGAGCCTCACGTCCTTGCAGGAAATAAAGTAAAACTATAGGAATGAATCAGCCTGTCAGTAAAAATAAATAAGTAAAATGGAGTCAGCTGACAATCCTGCTTCTTCTTGGCTAGGAATTTTTTTTTTTTTTTTGTTTGTTGATTCAGAAGTTGCCCTGCTCTTAACTACGACTGTAAAATTGTCCTTTGTGCCACCTGGGGTTCTGGAAGTAGTCTGCAGCACCCTGTTATTTCCATACAGGTTTGAAGACCATCGTTGGCGCCTTAATCCAGTCCGTGAAGAAGCTGTCCGATGTGATGATCCTGACTGTGTTCTGCCTCAGCGTCTTTGCTCTAATTGGCTTGCAGCTCTTCATGGGGAACCTGAGACACAAGTGTGTGGTGTGGCCCATTGACATTAACGAAAGCTACTTAATGAATGGCTCCAGAGGATTTGACTGGGATGAATACATTCATAATGAAAGTGAGTGCAGTGTCTCCATTGTATTAATTTATTTTATAAGCCATTTGTCTAGTGCAGTCTAGCTAAGTGTGCTCAGCCAATCAGGAATTATAGTAACATAGATGGTGTTGGAAGGAGACAACCATGTGGTCCAAACAGTCTACCTGGTTGCCAACTGAATCACCACAGACCCTATTCTTTTTCTAGTCTTTTCACTTCTAGTCCTTACACCCTTCATCTGTCCTAAACATGCTCATATTCTGAGGGCATTAATACAACATGTGGTACTCACTTACACTCCAGTTTGGTTTATTCCATCTTAACTTTGCACTGCTGACCAGTTTTTGAAATGTTAGGAAAGTATTTTAGAATATTCCAGAATGTAAGAATTCATGATTGGTGGGGGGGAGGGGTCAATGGATTAGATAAGGTTAGGGTGTTTAAAAAAAAAAAACTGAAGCTAGTTTGGTGTTGAGGGGACTTACCTTGTCAGTCTACTGGAGGCTTCTCGCTTTTTAAAAAATAAACATTTCAGTTGGCAATTGGTCATGGAGATTGTAACTATTCTTCTGCTAACTATGGGGGTCATTTACCAGACGGATCGCATGCGATAAGGGACGTTTTGCACACAAAAAAGTCCCTTATCGCGTGCGATACCAAGATGGGGACGGAGTCGGCCCCGGAAGAGGAGGAGTCGGGGCGTCACCAGGGCCGACTCCATGCAGGCGACGAAAAGGTAAGGGCCTTTTCGCGTCCTATTTCACGCCCAATAGCTACACCTTCTATGGTGGCGCTATTGGGTGCGAAACCGCGGCAGTGCGATCGCTGCCGGCTAGCGCAGGACTGCCCCCCGTTTCGGCCCTCCGCCCCTCATTACCTAAAGTATCGCAGGCCTGCAATACTTTAGAAAATGAGGCCCTATGTTGCTTTTAGTTTGTAATTGTTATTAATCTTTAATATGAAGCTGCTGGATAAGTTGATTTTTTTAAATTAATTTTAATTTAAATAAAATATATACACAGGACTTAGCTGCTTTAAATAACAATATTGTTTATAAATCACTTGATTTCTTTATTTTTTTTTTTCTTTCAAACATGCACATTTTTCTAGAAAACTTCTATTTCCTTCATGGTGCCCTTGATCCTTTGCTTTGTGGAAATGGCACTGATGCAGGGTAAGGCTTATTTGTGTTTTATTTCTACCTATCCATCCTTTGTTCCTCCCACCTTGGTATTCTAATATTTTATGACATGGTTTTATAAAGTAAAAAAAAGATTAAAAAAAAAAACAAATCAACAGGTCATGGCCTCAAACTGCACCCTTTTATTTTTTGGAGGGTTCTCCCCTACTCTTTGCTGTTTTAAGAGAAAAAGATCCCAGAAGCAATTGCAGAGCTGCCTTATAATCCAGTTTCTCTATACACTTACTCTGCTAACTTTGATTACTTCGGGTGTACTTCGGTCGAACTGCGATTGATATGTTGTTAAATCCCAGGGATCTCCTTTTAATTGTCTAACGGTTCTTGGTTTTCAGTCAATGTCCAGAAGGTTACACATGTATGAAGGCTGGACGGAACCCAAACTATGGCTACACTAGCTTTGACTCTTTCGGTTGGGCCTTTCTTGCCTTGTTTCGCCTCATGACTCAGGATTTTTGGGAAAACTTGTATCAGCTAGTAAGTATTCATCTGATGTGTATGCTGTACACTTTATCTTGTAACAAGGCAGAGCAGGGAGTTAGTGTACATGGCCCCTCAGTTGTGCTATAAATCATAAAGTTAAAGTCAGAACAGCCACCTGAGAAATGCCACAGTAGCATAAGAAATTGCATGTGCTGGAGTACCTTATTGCTGTGTTATCTCAAATTAAACTTGGATTCTATGTTTTCAAGTGAGACAAGGGTCTGCAGAGAGAACCAAAATGTAAGAGGTCACTTATAAAATTTCCAATAAAGTCAGTTTGGTAAATCTGAGAGTCTTTGATTTCAGTGATCTATGTTACCCTCCTAGCCAAAAGGGTTCCTTCCTAGTCTAGAATGAATATTGGGGCATCTCCCAGGGGTGATAGATCGAGTGCAGTTGGCTTCCCAATTTATATCCCAATTTGAAATACCTTGGATCCTATTGCTTGATATTTAATTATCCAGTGTTCTTCTCCTCTTCTGCTCCATGATACTTGAAGAATGCCTCCTGGATTCTTCTCTGAATACCTGGTTGGTAGCTGTAGGGGTAAACATCAGTTGGGTCCCACTGCTCTTCTTTCGCCTGCTTTCTCTGTCTCCTTGGATATTGGATTGTTATTCTCATCTCCTGCCTGATTTCTGTTGTGTGGTTCTGAATCACTCTGACTAAGAGAACCAGCTGAATGAGCTCCAAAAAATCTCATTAACTGAAAGAAAAGAAAGGATGGATAAACCTGATTTCTAAAGCAAAATCCAAAACAGGGAAAACTGTCTTCTCTCTATTTGAACCCCCCCCCCCCCTCCAATAAACTAGTTCAGGAAGTATCTCACAAACTCCACCTCCATTGTCCCCAGAGGCTGGGGCCTAGGAGTTCTAGGTAAAAACACTCCTCTCCCTTCAGTTTCCAATTCAGAAATCCACAGCTTCTCTAGGGTGTTGGTCTCCTGCATAGCTACAGGAAACTACCATTGCATCAGCCTCACATGGGGGTGATGTGGTATAGATGGCAAATTCCAGTTCTAAATTTATTTATTTATTTATTTATTTATTTATTTATTTATTTATTGTTTTTGTTATACCGAGTTTCATGATAGGCATCACATCAACCCGGTTTACAAATAACAAGGAGTGTAAAGCATAACATAACGTAAAAAACAATATTTTCAATAAGAACCTTGAACTTTAAATACAGTGAATCAGAAAAAGGGAGAGGGAAAGTTACAAAAAACAAGGAAAATAAACTTGGGATGGAAGGGGAGAAATTGAACAGCACAATATTTACATTTCAGCCTATTGATACATGCATAGGCTTTCTACAAAATCACACACCTTAGTAGAGATTCCATTGGAGCCCTAAGCTTAAAATCAAAGTAAACAAAGAATTACAAACTAAAAAGTAGCCTACCTCACCACCTTTGTCACCTCTTCCCTTTCCCCACGTCGCCTTTTTTTCATTTGCCCATCTATCTCTTTCTAATCCCGGTACTAGAATGGCTAGAAGTGAGTGACAATCCTGACACTCTGCTATCCTTAATGAGGCACCTCACCACAAGCTGTCCCTTAAGAACATAAGAAACTGCCATACTGGGTCAGACCAAGGCTCCATTAAGCCCAGCATCCTGTTTCCAACAGTGGCCAAACCAGGCTACAAGTACCTGACAAGTACCCAAACACTAAGTAGATCCCATGCTACTGATGCTAGTAATAGCAGTGGCTATTCCCTAAGTCAACTTGATTAATAGCAGTTAATGGACTTCTCCTCCAAGAATGTATCCAAACCTTTTTTAAACCCAGCTACGCTAACTGCACTAACCACATCATCTGGCAACAAATTCCAGAGCTTAATTGTACATTGAGTGAAAAAGAATTTTCTCTAATTAGTTTTAAATGTGCTACATGCTAACTTCATGGAATACCCCCTAGTCCTTCTATTATCCAAAAGTGTAAATAACCGATTCACATCTACTCGTTCTAGACCTCTCATGATATTAAAGACCTCTATCATATTCCCCCCCCCTCAGCCGTCTCTTCTCCAAGCTGAACAGCCTTAACATCTTTAGCCTTTCCTCACAGGGAAGCTGTTCCATTGCCTTTATCATTTTGGTTGCCCTTCTCTGTACCTTCTCCAGTGCAACTATATCTTTTTTGAGAAGTGGTGCCAGAATTGTACACAATACTCAAGGTGCAGTCTCACCATGGAGCCATACAGAGACATTATGATATTTTACATTTTATTCACCATTCCCTTCCTAATAATTCCTAACATTCTGTTTGCTTTTTTGACTGCTGCAGCACACTGAGCTGATGAGTTCAATGTATTATCCACTATGATGCCTAGATCTTTTTCTTAGGTTCCATATTAGGAGTTACCACCCAAATTTTGTAACTACAGCGTAAGAATATAAGAAATAACCTCACATGGGGGTGAGGTGGTATAGATGGTAAATTCCAGTTTTAAATGCATAGGCTTTTTACAAAATCCACACCTTAGTAGGGATTACTTTTCCCCTTTATGCAACACCTTGCACTTGTCCACATTAAATTTCATTTGCGGTTTGGATGCCCAATCTTCCAGGCTCGCAAGGTCCTCTTGCAGTTTATCACAATCTGGTTGTGATTTAACTACTCTGAATAATTTTGTATCATCTGCAAATTTGATTACCTCACTTATCGTATTCCTTTCCAGATCATTTATAAATATGTTGAAAAGCAGCAGTCCAAGTACAGATCCCTGAGGCACTCCACTGTTTACCGTTTTCCACTGAGAAAATTGACCATTTAATCCTACTCTTTCCTGTCCTGTCTTTTAACCAGTTTGTAATCCACGAAAGGACATCGCTTCCTGTCCCATGACTTTTTTATTTTTCTTAGAGGCCTCTCATGAGGGACTTTGTCAAACACCTTCTGAAAATCCAAATACACTACATCTACCAGTTCTCCTTTATCCATGTGTTTATTAACCCCTTCAAAAAAATGAAGCAGATTTGTGAGGCAAGACTTCCCTTGGGTAAATCTATGATGACTGTGGTCCATTACACCATGCCTTTCTATATGCTCTATGATTTTAATCTTTAGAATAGTTTCCACTATTTTTCCCGGCACTGAAGTCAGACTCACTCGTCTATAATTTCCAGATTCACCCCTGGAGCCCTTTTTAAATATTGGGATTACATTGGCCACCCTCCAGTCTTCAGGTACAATGGATAATTTTAATGATAGGTTAGAAATTTTAACTAATAGATCTGAAATTTCATTTTTTAGTTCCTTCAGAACCCTGGGGTGCATACCATCCAATTCAGGTGATTTGCTACTCTTTAGTTTGTCAATCTGGCCTATTACATCTTCCAGGTTCACAGTGATTTGGTTCAGTTCATCTGACTCATCACCCTTGAAAATCATCTCCAGAACCAGTATCTCCCTAACATCCTCGTTAGTAAATACAGAAGCAAAGAATTAATTTAGTCTTTTTGCGATGGCCTTATCTTCCCTAAGAGCCCCTTTAATCCCTCAGTCATCTAACGGTCCAACAGACTCTTTCACAGGTTTCTTGCTTCGGATATATTTTAAAGTTTTTATTGTGAGTATTTGCCTCTACAACCAACTTCATTTCAAATTCTCTCTTAGCCTGCCTTATCAGTGGTTTATACTTAACTTGACAATGCTTATGCTTTTTCCTATTTTCTTCAAATGGATTCTTCTTCCAATTTTTGAAGGATTTTTTTTTTTGGCTACAATAGTCTTTCACCTCACCTTTTAACCATTCTGGTAATCCTTTTATCTTCCTTCCACCTTTCTTAATGCATGGAATACATCTGGACTGCGCTTCTAAGATTATATTTTTAGACAATGGCCATGCCTGTTGTATACTTATAACCTTTGAAGCTGCACCTTTCAGGTTTTTTTTCTATTTTCCTCATTTTATCAAAATTTCCCTTTTGAAAATGTAGTGTTAATGCTGTAGATTTACATATTGTCCCCTTTCCGCATATTATGGTCGCTATTGCCAAGTAGCCCCACCACAGTTACCTCTCTCAACTAATCCTGCATTCCACTAAGAATTAAATCTAAAATAGCTCTCCCTCTTGTTGGTTCCTGAACCAATTGCTGCATGAAGCAGTCGTTTATTCCATCCAGGTCCTTTGACTCTAGCATGTCCTGATGTTACAGTTACCCAGACAATTTTGGGGTAATTGAAATCTCCCATTATTACTGCACTGACAAATTTGTTAGCTTCCCTGATTTCTCTTAGCATTTCATAATCTGTCTGACCATTTTGTCCAGGTGGACAGTAGTATACTCCTATCACTATACTCTTACCCAACACACATGGGATTTCTATACATATAGGGGTAGATTTTAAAAGATGGGCGCACGCACAAATGGTCGTGTTGATTTTACAGCATGCACGCGCCAGGGAGCGCATGTTATAAAATCCATTGGCTGCACGCATGTGCGGGTGAATTTTTGCAAAGTACACGCAGTGATACAATCGGGCCTTCCCTAGCCACCTGCCTAACCTTCCTATCCCTACCCCTTCCCCTCTCCTCCCAACCCCCTTAACCTAACCTACCTTTCTTCAATTTTTTTATTTTATTACTTACTGCTCCTCGGGAGCAGAATTAATTAATGTGCACCGGCCGGCTGCTGGTGTGTGCTTCCTCAGGACAGCGGCTGATGGCCGCTGTCCTGGCTAGCCTCCGTCCCACCCATCCCTGCCAAGACCATGCCCCCTGGTCTTCCCCTTTTTCATGGCACGGGCCTTGTGCAGGTATCGGCACTTACGTGCGTGGCTGGGCCCTTCCCTTTTGAAAATGCGTGTGACGTGTGCAGGGCCCAGCCACACATGTAAGTACCAATTTTTACACTTGCCGGGCTTTTAAAATTCGGCTGAAAAATTCTACTGAGCATTTAGTCTCTTGTATGATCTTTATCTTGTTGGACTCTATACCCTTCCGGACATAAAGGGCCACACTCCCACCAAGTTGATCCTCCCTATCATTGCGATATAATTTGTAACCTGATATAGCACTGTCCCATTGGTTATTCTCCTTCCACCAAGTCTCTGTGATGCCAATTATGTCAATCTCATCATTTACTGCTGTACACTCTAACTCTCCCATCTTAATTCTTAGACTTCTGGCTTTGGCATACAGACATTTCAAAGTGTGTGTTCTGATTGTATTAACAACCTGCTTTTCAGTTGATAGGGATAATTTAGAATACTTTAGCTCAGGTGATTCTTTACTTATGGGCACAAGGACTACATTTGCTTTTATTGGAACCTCTCTGTTGGGTTGGCCCTAACTCTCCTGTTTCATTAGTATCCTTAAAAGTCTGCAGGATCAGAATGCTCCTTCATTTCTTTAACCTGCCAGAATGAAGTGCATTCTGCTTCGCAGAGGCAATGCTGATTTTTTTTTCCAGCTAAAAAAAAAAAATTGAGATAAGGAATGCTGGGAAAAAGGAATGGAATTTTTAAAATGCAGTTAATAGGAAGATCCCTCTCATCTGAAGAACTTGAGAACATCTGTCATGTAGGGATGTGCATTCATTTGAAACAATATTGTCTATCGTGTCGTCTTGTGTTAAACTTTTTTAGGGCATACGGTTTCGGAAATGCACACTCTTTTTTTTCAAAATGTAAAAAATGTGAAAACATGATAAAAAATGAAAATTGACCTCCAAAGAATACGACATGATAAAAAATTATATTTGTCACACATGACTATGTTCTAGGTTCCAACCATGGATTTAAGAAGTGGATGCCAAATCCAGCTAGCCAAAGTGACGCACTGTGGTGCTCAGGCACTCAGATCTAGTTGGTTTCGGTTCCTTTTGTTTCAGTACAACTGAAGCTCACTTAAAGGTGAATTTTAAAAGCCAGATACACATAGTGCTCCTTTATGCAGGCAAAACACTATTTTAACCACGAAATGCCAATGAAAATTGCCGCCTGGGCTTCAGCAGTTCTCTCTCTGTGCTGGTTATAAATGGACATCCTTATTTTTCCAGACTTTGCGAGCAGCTGGGAAAACCTACATGATCTTCTTTGTCCTGGTTATCTTTGTGGGGTCATTCTACCTGGTCAACTTGATCCTGGCTGTGGTCGCCATGGCCTATGAAGAGCAGAATCAGGCTACTCTGGAGGAAGCTGAGAGGAAGGAGGCAGAATTCAAGGCCATGCTGGAACAACTAAAGAAGCAGCAGGAAGAGGCACAGGTTTGTTGCGGACGCATAATTTCCTGAAATATATTTTTATGAAAGGTAGCGCCCAATTATGAGGGTCATTTTCCCAGCAGTTCACCCAGCAGTAAAGGTCACACGCATACTTTTACTGAGGATTTTCAAAACACCTATACGTTCACGTGGAAAATACTCCAAGGGACTGGCAAAAGTACATGCGCTTGTTCAGTGCATCTCTTCCTCATAATTTGCCCACATAAACTTGCGCACATACTATTTTTTTTAAATCAAAGCATATATGCATAAGTGCTGATTCTTCCGCAGCACCAACCCCACACAACATGCCTCCCCTCAGTTTGCATGCATGTACACATTCAGCCCCGGGTTATTTTATACAACTATTCATGCATGAAAATTTGGGTTTGAGTAACACTTCCTAACGTACCGCAGGATGTATTCTGGTTTCTCCAGTTGTCCTTGCCTCCTCCTTCAAACTGTATTTTTTTCTTTTTTAAAGGTGTTATACTGGTGTTTATGTTAATTTTTCAATAGCAGTACAAGTTTGGGTTTTTGGTTCAGTGGCAACTGCGCTATATTGTATCTAATACATTTTTGCTTTCTTTTTCATCTTTCTCAAAAGTGGTTAGAAAGACATTTTAAAATAATTACAGTACAGAGTTCAATGCAATAATGTTATTTTTATATCGCACATCAGCAACCATCACTGCTTGAGGCATGTCGGTACAATCTTGAGGCATGTCAGTACAATCAATAGATAATTAAAATCATAAAGCAAAAAAAAAAAAACAACCCAGCACACGGTCTAAATCCCACGTTATTACTGCTTATCAAGCTCTCATAATTGGACCAGTCACACCCCAGAAATATCTAAATTAATCAAAGTTCTCTAGCCAAACAGCAATACAAAAAAGGGATAAATTCCCAAACTCCTCAAGAATCCAGTGACTACACTTCATTAGAGGCCTGGGTAAATAACCACATCTTCAGGTCCTGATGGAAAACCCAAAGGTCCTTCAGTAACACAAAGAGCATTTGGCATAATGACCATACAACATGACGGTAAATGACAACATTGATGAAACACTAAATTTAGGCCAGGACAGACAAAGGCAAAAGTCTAAGCTGAAGCTGGACCTGGACCTAGTACTCAAAAATGAAATCCAGGAAATTGGCAATAATAAATATATTTTAGTGACAATGCCGAAGCCGAGCCAAAACCCCAAAACTCGACTTTAGAGTGTTACACAGAGACAAACCCTAGCTATCCTTCCCAATCCTGCTGATTTAACAGATTAAATCACTTAAAAGAGAGGTCCCTGTGCTCCAGGAGCAGTCACTGCAGTCTCCTTGAAAAATTAAAAACTATCCTTGCTCCCCCCAGCAAGTGGACTTTCAAGGAGAATTGGTTATGCAGAAATAAACTTTTGCAGACCCAGTTTTCTACTTAAATAAAGGGAAAGCTAACCTGCGTGTGACAAATAGCCATGAATTCAGATGGCATCAGTGTCAGCAGGACATCTAGCAGACACAAATATTGAGGCAATTTGTTCTATACCAATTTGTTTCTTAATTTGGGAGGTAAAATACAGCCCTTTATTATTGACTTCCTGAAGTCGTATAGTAAGTTAGTGCTAGAGGTAGAAAAACTGAAATTTAGGTCTTCAAGGTGTAGAATGTAATTACACTTGAGAGAGAGATGCTAACGTGCTGATTACAAGCCTTGAGATCAGGAAGGATTTTATTCCTTATTTATTTAAAATGTTTTATAGCACATCTATAACAAACCTGCCAAGCTAAGCGGGTCACAACATATATAAAAATACATAAATGTCCTATAAAGCAGCATTAAACATTAAAACATTCCTTTATTGCACTGAAAATTTGCTACAGAAGCTATGCAGTATTTGTTTTATGCTTTCTGAATTATTATGTAGAGATCACAAAGAACCTTGCTTGAACTCAGGTGCCAGAAGAGTGCCAAATTTATAGATATACCCAGTGGTGGTTGCCAGCATCAGTGGGACATAATTCCATGGTGGGTGGAGGGAGGCAATGAACAGGGTAAACCCGCATGGAGCAGAAGTTACCTAAACACCTTCCTGGGCAGACTAGATGGATCTTTCTGGTCTTTATAAGTTGTAATTTACTATGCTACTGTGTTGGATGTTGTGCCCTTTGACTGCTAATAGAATTTATTATTAGTGGCCCAGGTTTGCCATCACTGATATGGAGATAGCCATAATGCAAACAGATGGGTCTCTCTTCTTGCCTAAATTATGCCATTTATGTAACTGTTTGCTGTGTTGCATTCCTTTACACAGAAATACATAATATGAAATATGTGCATACTGGTGTGGTCACTGCCAGCTCACAATAGTAGTACATGAGTTTGGCTCCTCTGTTTTGCCATATGTGAGGATGGACCCCTGCCTGAGTGACAGTGGGTGATGTAAAGAGATGAATACCCTTTCATGACTGCCTCGTTGGTAGAATGCTCTGCATGTTTAACTGCATAGAAGTGCTGACTTGGTTCCTATTGATGCTTCCATTACAGATTTATCTTGCTGGAGAAGTGGTCTTTTCTGAAATGGAAAAGAATTGTTCCTGCTCAGAAATTTTGATTTTCTACTTGGAATAACTTGAAAGGATACATTGTTTACACATTTTTTTGTATTACACTAAATACAATTCTGCCTCCACCTCTGTCTTTCTCTTGGTCATAAAATCCCTGGATATGAAGGTCTCAGTAACCATAGAGACTTAAGGGAAGTAAAATAGGGTCATGAATCCAAACCATTCTATCTCAAATTTAAATGGTCAGTCAAAGCTTTGTAATTCATGGATGAGGAATTCCTTGAGGTTTATACAACTTAGAAACCCGAGCTACCTGTTTTTTTTCCTTTATTTAAAAAGAACTAGACTTCCTTCCTTGCTCCCTGAACAGAGCCTAAAAGTAATTAAATGGTGCAGAACTTATACCTGCAGGAAGAGTCTGAAGGAAATATATATGTGTGTGTATATATGTATAAGACTTGTGTCAGTTGGTCGGTCACAGTCGTGTCTGTGGCCATCAGATATACTCCTGGTTGAAATCTAAGCTACTGTGAAGAATTCTCCTCCTGCGCAGAGTTTGGAAAGAGGGCAGGTGGCTACGAGCAGAGCCCATCCCACTCACAGTGAAGATGTAAAGAGCTCCAGAGTGCAATGAGCAGACCACATTTTGCTTGTGTAGAAGATGTGAAGTCCTGGAGTGCCATGAGTGGAGCCCATCCTGTTTGCATTTGTGGCGAAGATGTGAAGGCCCAGAGTGCTGCAAGCAGAGCTTATCCCATTTATAGAGAAGATGTGAAGGCTCGGAGTTCCATGAGTGGCGCTTGTCCTGCTCATGGCTAAGATGTGACAGGCCCAGTAAGAGTGAGTGAGTGAGAGAGCCTGTGTGTGTGTATGAGAGAGAGAGCCTGTGTGTAAGGTTGTGTGTATGTGTGAGAGAGGGAGCTGATATGAGTGTGCGTGAGAGATGGAGCCTGTGTGCAAGAGTGTGTGGGTATGTGTGCCAGAGAGAGGGAGCCTATGTGAGGAGATTGTGAGAGAGTGTGTATGTGTGTGAGATTGGGAACTGGTGTGTGTGAAAAAGACATTGTGTGTGTGAGGGTGCATGTTTGTTTGTGAGAAAGAGAGCCTGTATGAAGGGAAATGTGTGAGAGAGAGAGCGGGAGCCTGTCTGCAGGGTTGTGTGAGAGAGATAGGTAGCCTATGTGAGAGTGTGCAAGAGAGAGTGAGGGTGTGTGTGCAAGAGAAAGAGGGAACCTGTGTAAGAGCTTATATAAGGGGGTGTGTATGTGCACAAAAGAGAGGGGGTGTGTGTGTGTGAGAGAGAGGGACAGAGGGAGCATGTGTGAGAGGCAGTATTGAGAGAGGGGTCAAACTCTGGGAATGAAGATAGAATGGAATGGGTTAAGCCTAGAAGGAGAGAGGAGAGAGAAGAGATAGTAGAGGGTAGAGGAGTTGGGATCTGAGATGGTAAAGTGGAAGGGGTTTGGCCAGAGAACTAGGGAGAGAGGGTGGAAGGTTCATTATTACAGTGTACTTCTAGGGAAACTATGCTCAAAATATTTAAAACTGCATCTTTAAGTAATAACTTTTCTGTATTACATTTTAAATTAAATTACTCAGACTGTATTTATTGTGTTGTTTTGACCAATATAAAGTATGCAGAATTTTAAATTTTTGTGTGTAGAAATCCCCCAGGATTACAGGTGGCACTCTAAACTGTGCAAAGCCTTGTCACGCCCACGCCCACACATACACACAGGCTCACATACAGATACACGTATACACACACAAGCTGGCACAGGCAGACACACATCAGGCACCTGCCCCCCCCCTCCCACACACTCATACAGGCACACACATAGACACATGCTGTTATAGACCAGACATCCCAAGCAATGCTGGGCACTTCTCACTATAGCTATATAGATAGATATATACTGTGTTTCCCCAAAAATAAGACTGGGTCTTATATTAATTTTTGCTCCAAAAGACGCATTAGGGCTTATTTTCAGGGGATGTCTTATTATTTCATGTACAACAATCTTCATGTATTTATGTACAACAATCTACATTTATTCATGTACAAAAATATTCCTTTCTCCCTTTTTCCAGCCCCTGTGGGCCAATGGGAAGCCTCCTTTCTTCCTGCCCCCACTGCCCAATGGGAAGCCTCCTTCATTCTGCCTGCCCCCATGCAGGCCAATCAGAAGCCTCCTCCCTTCTACCTGCCAGTGGGAGTAGGAAGAAGGGAGGAAGCCTTTGATTGGCCGGTGAGGCAAAGATCACATAGCCTGGGGGTGGGGTGGGAGGAATGGCAGAGCTGCCACGAGAGCTCATCCTCGTGGTGGCGAAGAGGAGACCTGAACCCAACCAAGCAGGGCCACCATGGGAGCCCATCCCCATGGCAGCAAAAAAGAAGGCCCACCGGAGTAAAGCCATGGCGGAACTGGAGCCCATCCCTGCAGCAAAGGAAGAAGAGGTTTGGCAGTGAGAGCTTGTGTGTGTGGGCGTTTACCTTTCTTTCCAAAGGCGCCCGCTTGGGTAATTACAAATACTTAATTATAATTTATATCATCATATATTTTAAGTATTAATGTCAATAATATTATTTATTTTTATTTAATTATATATAAATATTATTATTTTATAATTCAATACGCCCGTCGTGTGTTGCAACGGACGTACTAAATGCGACCGTCTGGCTCACGATCTTAACTGGGGCTTATTTTTGGGGTAGGGCTTCTATTACGAGCATCCTGAAAAATCATGCTAGGACTTATTTTCTGGTTAGGTCTTATTTTCGGGGAAACACGGTATATACAGGCATAAAATATGAATAAGGCAGTGAAAATAATACAGGTGTTTATATACAAAAGATAAATACAAAGCAAGAACAGTAATGAAAACATTTTTTTAGGTTTTTTTTTAGAAGATCATAAAACTTTGTGTGCGTATGTATGTATGTATATATATATCTATCTATATATATATATAGATAGATATATATATATAGATCTAGATATATATATATAGATAGATAGATAGATAGAGAGCTCACAAAACAGAGGTTAATATTCAATTCTGGAATCCAGTGGATTGCAGAATTCGAGGCAGCATGGTTTTAGTCAGAGTCCTTGATCAAGGGAGAGCACTAGATGTAGGGTACTTAGATTTTGGTAAGGCCTTTGACATGGTTCCACATAAGCAACAGTGAAGCAGTATACAGGAGAAAACAAAACACCTTAAAGGACCAGATCCAGGGATCTGGCTTGGTTCAACTTAAGAGAGAAAATATCAAAATGCCACTGCTACAGCGATTGTAACTATAATCGATAAATCATGAGCTGTTGCTCGATCGCTGGAATAATGTATATTTTCTTAATATAGTGGATTATTTCTTTTAAAACTTATTTAAAATGAAAATTTTTATGACACCTACTATATACCATGTGTGTGTGAGTTAATTGATTGTTTGTATGTTGTATGTTAACAATGTAAAGGAATTGGAGGAAAGTTTCATATAAATTCGTTGGTGTCTCCGCACCACGATTATTTATTTATTTATTTATTTATTTATTTTTAATTTTTATATACCGGAATTCCTGTATACAATACAAATCAGTCCGGTTTACAATAAACGAAAAGATTGCCCTGGTCTGGGAGGTCAGACCAGGGTTGTTTATATCGAACATTGAACATTGAGCAATAACAATTAACAATTAAACATTGAACGTTTTCGTAACTTAAATTAGAGTAATTAAAAGGTTAAATATTGCATGTATATATTGCATATTCTTAACTGTATAAAACAATATATTCAAGTTCAATCAGGAAAAGGCGCTTAGTTGGATTCTGTAAATTGGAACGCTTGCCTGAAGAGCCAGGTTTTTAACTTTTTTTTGAACTCAGGCAGACTGGGTTCGAGGCGTAGGTCTGGGGGGAGAGCATTCCAATGGTGTGGTCCTGCGGTTGAGAGTGCTCTTTTTCTTAGTAAAGATGTTGCTGGTGGGGCGAACATTGTGCCTCTGTAGGCGTTTCTGATGGGTCTGGAGGATAGATGTGGACGAAGTTGCGTTTGGAGTGATATAGGGGCGATGTTGTTTATTGATTTATGAATAATGGTAAGGGTTTTAAAAAGGATTCTCCTTTTAATGGGTAGCCAGTGGAGGTTGCTCAGGATGGGGGAGATATGTTCTTTTTTATTGGTGTTTGTTAGGATTCTGGCCGCGGCGTTCTGTACCATCTGAAGGGGTTTGATACTGTTAGCGGGGAGGCCAAGCAGGATTGCGTTGCAGTAGTCGAGTTTTGAAAAAATAATGGATTGTAGGACAAGGCGAAAATCATTAAAGTGAAGGAGAGGTTTTAACTTTTTGAGGACTTGTAATTTATAGAAGCAGTCCTTGGTGGTGGTATTTATAAATTTTTTCAAGTTAAGTTGATTGTCAAGCCATGCTCCTAGATCTCTGATGTCTGAAGAGAGATCAATATTTAATGAGGTGGATTGATAAAGGTTAGGTGAGTTGATGTATGGGTCGTGTGAGATAAGTAGCATCTCTGTTTTGCTGGAGTTTAAAATCAAGTTAAGGTTGGAGAGTAGTTGTTTAATTGGTTGTAAACAGTCCTCCCAGAAGGATAAGGTTTTTTGAATAGATTCTGAGATGGGTATGAGGATCTGGATGTCGTCTGCGTAGAGGTAGTGGGTAAGCTTGAGTTTTGATAGCAGAAGGCAGAGGGGGAGGAGGTAAATGTTGAACAGGGTGGGAGATAGAGATGAACCTTGTGGAACGCCTTGGTCTGATAGGATGGGTTCAGATTCCTTGTTGTTTATTCTGACCTTGTAGAACCTGTTTGATAAGAATGATTTAAACCAACTGAGAGCCGTGCCTTTAATTCCTATGTTTGATAGTTGGTCTAAGAGTTGTGAGTGATTATGTGGTGTTATAATCATTAACTGTCCCCCGCCTCCTATGTGAGTTTTTTATGAGATTTTTTTGCTAAGAATTACTTCACCTCTGTAACCTCTTCCGTGTGGTGAGCACTATAGACTGTAAACTATAAAGGAGTAAAGTTCAGACTTCCCTTTAAAGTGTTGGTTGTGTTGTCCGATTTCAAACGATGGTCCCGACACAGTCGATCCGTGTTTCAGACTGATTGTCTTTCCTCAGGGATGTGGAATGTTGTAATGCAACCAATTTTTGCAGAATCTGAGTGAACTCCGTTGAAAAAAGTCCTCTAGCGATCTTATGTGGATGACTCTTGACGGAGTTGCTCTGGCTCCGTCGCCGGAAGAGTGATTTATGGGATTTATGGGATAAACACTGTGGATCCATAAAGTCAAGAGGCCGCCAATGAAGAGTGGGTGACTCACCAGAATGACAGCTACTGCCTGGAGACAATACCCTTATTCAATAAACATACACATGCTTACTGTGACTCCAACATCGCTCTAAGCTTCAACAGCAAGAGGAAATGTGGAAAAATGGATTTACACTCACAAAGAGGGGAGTAGCTGGCTTGTTACGGCGGTTACTACCCCAAACCAAATAAGCCTGATACTTCACCTTCGATGCATATACAGCATAGTTCTCTGCTTCAACGACAGGGGAGAAGAAAAAAGGGTTCGCACTCACAAAGCGGGGAGTAGCTGGCTTGTTACGGCGGTTACTACCCCAACCAAATGTGTCTGATACTTCACTTTCGATGCATATCCAGCATGGCTCTCTGCTTCAACGGCATGGGAGAAGACTGATACATCACGCATTTCCAGCATAGCTCCCTGCTTCAACAGCAGGGGAGAAGAAAAACAACCAATAAGGACTGTATAACATAGTCTGGGTAAAACAAATAAGCATGGGTGTAGCTTGCTTATTGCGGCGGTTACTACCCCTACTACCCCTAACTAATCAAGCTAGATATTTCAATGGTGGGGGAGGAAGGTAAATAGAACCAAGAGCTAAGAGAAACAGATAAGTATGAGAGAAAAAATGTGTGAAGCTTGCTGGGCAGACTGGATGGGCCGTTTGGTCTTCTTCTGCCGTCATTTCTATGTTTCTATGTTTCTATGTGTTGTGCTGAACCCTTTTTATATGTCAGCGGAAGAGCAAAATTTGGCCATTGACCGTGTAAAGACTTGCTGACGTAAACACGCCGACCTGGTGGAGAACTTGTATACGGAGCAACCAGACGTGCTCTCCGGCCTGACAGGAAACTAGGTATTGTGCTCGCGTTAAACTCCCTTAAATGCCATATTGGAGAATTTAATCTGAAGCGACCAAGGGCCTTTACAAGACGCCCTAAGATGTTAACTGTACTTTTGAAGCAAGTACCGGGGATAGTAAATGATCACTAAGACTTTTTGTTAATGTAAGATCCATACTGTTATAACAAAGAGTTCCAATTTAGGTCGTCATTCATTCCCCGTGGGGTTGATGTATTTAGGGTAAAAATCCAGAATGCTTCTCGTTGATTGAGAAGTGCCCTGTTGTCCCCGCCCCTGAACTGGGCTTCAAGATGTTCCAAGATCGTCCATTTCAATTCGGTGATCATATGTCCCCTATCTGTCAGGTGTTGCACCATTGGTGCCGTCATTTTTGCTGTATTGAATCTGGACTTGTGCTCTCCCAGTCTTACCTTAACTGGTCTCGAGGTGCGACCTATATATAGCTGGGGGCATGGACAGATAATGGCGTAAATTACATTGCTGGATAGACAGTTTGTATTGTGCTTCCGCCAGACTTTATATCCCGTAACGGGATCCTCCCATTCGATTCCTTGAATGGTTTGTGCGCACCATGTGCAATTGCCACATGGTTGATGGCCAACTAGTGTCTCCTCTCGTTGGACAGTGTTGATCTGTGCATGGACTGTATGATCTCTGATGTTTCGACCCCGGGACATGGCAAATGTGGGCAATTCTTGAAATATGTCATGTATTGACAGTATGTGCCAGTGTCGCCGTATGGCTGATTTAATTATGTTCGATGCATCTGATTGCTTTAATACGCAAGTTAACCGTGTTTCCTGTTTGCTAGGTTTATACTGTAATAACATGTTACGGTCACTGTACTTTGCTCTTTTATATGCTGCATTGATGGCTTTATGAGGATAACCTCGTACCAGGAATCTGCTTGCTAGAATATCCGCTTGGGTTTCAAAATCCCTGTCTGTAGAACAAATACGTTTGGCTCTGAAGTATTGGCTAACTGGGAGACCCATTTTAAAACTGTGTGAATGGTGGCTGGTGAACTTAAGAAGATTATTACGATCTGTGGGTTTCCGGTGTATGGTTGTAAATAGTCTCCCATGTTCTATTCTTATGGAAACATCCAGAAATGTTATAGTGGTTTTTGAAGACTGTGATGTAAACTGTAGATTTGGATCTACTGTATTAATCCATTCTAGGAATGTATATAACTGAGTCTGGGGTCCATCCCAGATGAAGAAAATGTCGTCTATGAAGCGATACCAACATTTTATGTACTGCCACCAGGTGGATGGATAAACCTGGGTATACTCAAAATGAGTTACATAAAGGTTTGCAACTGATGGTGCTAACGGGGACCCCATGGGTATGCCATGGACCTGGTGATAACATTTGTCTCCAAACCAGAAGTAATTATTATATAACACCGTTTCTGCTAACTCCAGTAGTAGATTTGTGTGGATTCTTTCTGATGAAGGTCGCTGACTTAGTGTTTCTTCCAAAATCTCCAAAGCTCTATTTTGGGGGATATTGGTGTATAGTGAATTTATGTCCATAGTGATCATATTAATGGACTCCCAATGTATTTGAAGGGCTTCCAAATTCCTCAAAAAGTGGGCTGTATCCTTAATAAATGATGGGGATTTTGCCACAAAAGGTTGCAAAAACGTGTCTATAAAATTTGCCACTGGTTCGAGAACCGACCCGTTTTGGGACACTATAGGTCTGATTGGAGGAGCTGATAAGCTTTTGTGGATTTTAGGCACCGAATAAATTACCGGTTTCCTGGGATAGGAAACCGTAAGATACGATTTTTCTTTGCTGGTTAGCCTGACATTTTGTTCTATTATTTCCTGCACTTTAGACTTGAGAGTGTCCGTAGGGTCTCCTTCAACTGGTTGATAATATTTATTATCATTCAGATGGATCAAAAGGTCTTCTATATACTTTGTCCGGTCCTGTATTACCACGGCGCCCCCTTTGTCAGCCGGTTTGATGACAACTTCTGTCATTCTGTTCAAACTAACCAATGCTTCCTGTTGCTCTGATGAAAGGTTATGCTTACACCTATGTGGATGAGCTTCATAGTCCGACAAATCCTTCAATACTAAAGCCTGGAACGTTTGTATGTGGGGGTTCACTGGACCCGGTGGTATCCAATGAGATTTGGGTTTAACCACTGAGGGATCTGTCTCCATTGTATCTTTATCTAAGAAAAACAATCTCAAATTTAATTTACGTATAAAACGTTGAATTGTAATGCGACTATCAAATGCTGAATGTTTAGAAGTTGAAATGTAGGAGAGTCCCTGGTCTAGGAGGGAGATTTGGGGGTCAGTCAAGGGAATTGAAGATAAGTTGACTACCGAAGTAGTTTTTTTGTTTTCTTCTCCTCGTTGCCCTTGAAGTGCCCAATGTCATTTCTTTTGACGTGTTGATCGTGAGGACGTGACCCCTCCCCTGTTGGTTTTCTTACCTCTCCCACGACTGGACCAGCGGTTACTTTGCTCTGATGTACTTGAGTGCTCTACTGAACCTCCCGCGGTGGTTCTCTCTGGTCCTGCTCCGGGATGGTCATCTCCTTCATCAGTGTTGCTGGAATTTTCATCTGATGAAAAAGTGAACCGGACTTTCCTTGATGGTTGTTTCGGACCCATCCACTTGGTTCAACTTAAGCCTAAAACAGCAGGGAATCCTAGTTCGGGAGGAAGTCCTTGCGAAGGTGTATAACCAGCCAGATGCCCTCTCCCCCCCGCAGACGGAGACCATCTCTGTACTCAGCCAGTAAGTGCTGAGCTCAGGTAAGGTTTAAAAAAAAAAAAAAAAGAAAAAATAAAGTTTTACCTGCATCAGAGACAGAGGGGTTTCAGGTCTTCCTCCGGTCTCCGTTCTTGGCACGCCATGCTGATGTTCGTTCCCGCTCCCGTTGGGGTTGGGGAACTGGGCAGCCTGGTGGGTTGAGCAGCCCCCGGTGGGCTAAGCACCACACTTAGGCTTTTTACTTGCACCCTGCGTAGTATGCCGCAGTGGCCGTTTTCACACGCTCTTGTGCCTGTTCTGCTGCCCTCTATAGGCCATCTGTGCATGCAGTGTGTCGGTTCTGTGCACGAATTGTGCGCTCAATTTTTTGGTGCACTTTTTATGCGCACAAATGTTTTTTACATGCTTAATTTGGCGGACAGGTTGTGCATGCGCCTTGCCGCGTTTTCTTCTAGGTGCTTATTTTTTGGGCGCATTTTGTTTTTGAGTGTGAGCTTTTCCAATGCACGTTTACCGCAGTGATGGCGCCGGTAAGCAGGAAGCCTAAGCATCTTCCTATTTGTGTTGCCTGTGATATTAGGGCTTCTCAGCTTGACCTGGCTTCAAACCTGTGTCAGAGCTGCTCAGACACTCAGGGAGAATTTTCTTCCTCAGATTTTTCTAAGCCTGGCTCTTCCCATTCTGATGATGGGTTGGTCATGGCCTTGACTGGGGGGATGCCAGATCTTGGTTCTCCCTTGACTGGCTCCTCTACTGGTGAGGTCAGTTCTGTGGGACCAGCTCCAGGTCATTCTGGGCTTGGTCTGGAGCCAACTGCTTTTTATTGGGTGGAATTTTTTCAAGGCTTACAAGGCTTTCTTCAGCCGCAGTCCTCCACTTCTCCCATTTCTGTATGGTCGAACCCTCAGCCGGTGGCTCCTCCCTCTTCCAGTCCTATGCTTAAACACTCGCCTCGCTCCCTGCGTGTGTTCATGACCTGAATCCAAATGGCACTGATGATGAGGCTGATCCTGATTCCCTGGAAGATGGGGAAATTCCTCCAGGGCTGGAACCATATCAAACTATGTTGTGGTTCTTTCATAGAGATAACTGCTGGCCCTGATTTCCCAGACCTTGAAACAGCTGGGTGTTCCTGGATCAGATACTTCCTCAGCCTCAGAGCTGAGGAAGAATCCCATTTTGTTTTCCATACATAAAGCCTCTTGATTTTTCCCAGTGATTTCGGAGCAGCCTCGGAGGGAACGGAGGCAGGCTGCGTGGCTCGGCGCGCGCAGGCTGCCCAAAATTGGCAGCCTTGCGCGCGCCGATCCTGGATTTTAATGATACGCGCTGCTACGCGCGTATTTATTGAAATCCCATGTACACTTGTTCGCGCCTGGTGCATGAACAAAAGTACGCGTTCGCGCTAAATTATAACATCTACCCCGATAAGAATTGAGGCTATTCTTAAGCAAGCCTTTGAGGCAGTGGCGATGAATTTACAGATCGCCTCCTGTTATGCCCTAGTGGCAAGATCTTGTCTGCTTCTCTTTCAGGAGGTTGATGAGTCTTGCGGGAATTCCAGAGTGGTTATGGAGCCTGCTGCCACCTTTTTAGCAGACGCAGGCTGTGATTTGGTCCAGACCTCGGCCAGAGGAGAGGCCGGTGATAGTGGCAAGGCTTCAACTCTGGTTGTTAAATTGGTCAGCTGACAAAGCTTCCAAAGCCAATCTTACCAAGATGCCTTTTAAAGGTTCATGTCTGGGAGCAAGTTAGAGAAACTGGCCAGCAAGTGGGGCGAGTCTCCGGTGCCTCAATTGCCAGAGGATAAGAAAGTTACAGCACCTCTTTGGTATGAAGGATCGTTTCCGGCATTCCAAGCGTTTTCTTTCCTACAGAGGGACAACCTTTCAGTGGACTCTGCCTTTCAGTAGATCTCAGTCCTTTTGTCCCCAGCAGCCCAAGAAAGGAGCGGGCTCGGGTGGTGGACCTTCCCAAGCTTCCCAATGAAGGTTTGCCGACCCACCTTCTGGAACAGGAAACATAAGAATTAATTACAATACAAATTAAAGTATTTCTTGCACATTTTAATAATGTTTTTAGAGGTGTTTGATATTTTTACAAATACAGAGTAAAACAGAAACAGTTCTGCTTACTTTAGCAGTTCTCAGAATAAAGATAGAAGTATTGGCCTTCCCTAGACTCCTTCTCTTCCCTGGGGCCTCCCTAACCCTTCTGGGCCTGACTTTGTATCCCCTGGAAAAAGGAGACTCCCTTGGACCAGAATCCTTTGCTAGGCTGTTTCTTGAGGAGAACTGGACCAGATAGTTGGGACCAATCATTTACTAGAACTGTCAAATTACTGAAAACCCTAAAACTGCCTCTGGAAGAAAACTTTGTTGCCACTATGTTTTAGTCTCTATATTTGAAAGAAAACAAATGATTTTTGGTTCACAAATTGATGCTCTGTAATAAGTACAGACAAGAATTCTGCATTTTGTTTATTTCAAAATTTGGTGGCACAGTCTCAGCCACCCAGGAGTGACTAACGTCCTCGAACAGCAGAGTGCACGAAAATATACAACTATGTGTTAGGTCTTATATTTGAAAGGAAACATAAGAATTAATTACAATACAAATTAAAGTATTTCTTGCACATTTTAATAATGTTTTTAGAGGTGTTTGATATTTTTCACATCGAAATATTTTTAGTAGAACTGTCACAGGCACAATTTTATGCAATTGAGGAGTGTAAAGGTTTGCACAATATGTATACATGATTGCAGGTTGTGGCTCTGTGACTTTTCATCATTAAGACTGTTTAGTAGTGTACCTATCCAAAATGTAATTCAAGTTGGGCCTAAATATAATGATATACAGTACACATACTGACCAATTTACAGCTTTTGTTACAAAGTCTAAAACCATAAAGAGTAATCAGTAAACAAGATGACAAATGCAGAAAAACCTTTTCAAACCTTTACAGACCTTTCTCACCTCTGACTCATCACACTTTCCCCTTCTTTCTTTTTAAACATGCTTGCACATCTCATATGAAATATTAGTATTATACAAATACTTGCCTTTATTTATTCTCTCTACTATACCCACTGTCCTGGGAAAATGAACTCAGGATCTTACATGTCATTACTACTACTAATAATAATATTACAAGAGAAATCAGGACAAGCAGAAATTCACATTCACCAGCACGAAAATGTGGTACCAGCGGTTCTAGGGTGTAACAAATGTGGAGCAAAAACTGAAGGGGTAAGGAAGTAAGATTTTCAGAAATCAAAGGTCATAAATGTTGCAAAGTACTAAAATTCCAACCCACTACAATCATGTACACTATTTGTGCAAGCCTTTAAACTTTGCACTGGCACAAAAACATGCCGGTGGTGGTTCTAGGATGTAACTCATGCAGAGCAAACACAAAGTGGTAGAAAGCTGAACTTTTTCAGAAATCAAAGGTCATAATATTGCTGGAAAGTTGCAGAATAGCAGCCTGCTGCGATCATGTACACTGATTGTGCAAGCCTTTAAAATTTGCACTGTCAACAAATTTACTGGTAGCAGTTCTAATGTTAAGGTGTTCTGGGGAAACTTCCCTTTCTAGGGTGAGCACCTGCTGTCCCAGGACTGCCTCCTTGGAAAAGGAGCACTTTTCCCCCCCCTTATGAAGAGCGAAAAGGTTGACTTGTTGCCTAAGGGATCTCTATAAATACCCGCATGACCCATCTAGCCCAATTCTGCTGGGGCAATATCCTCAGCAGTCCCTAAACTATGGAACTGAATTTGTTTCGTCCCTCTCTGTTTCCTTTATGGCTTATTCATCTTAGATTGCTCACAGTTCTACTTACCTTAGCAGTTCTCAAAATAAAGATAGCAATATTGGCCTTCCTTAGGTGCCTCGTCCCTGGGGCTTCCCTAACCCTTCTGGACCCTGATTTCTTATCCCCTGGGAAAAGGAGTCTCCCTTGGACCAGAACACCTTTCTTGGCTATTTCATAAGGAAGACCAGACCAGATAGCTGGGACCGTTCTTTTAAGGTTCTTTCCCTCTTCAATGATTATATAGAGGCTGTTGGTATCTGTTTAAGGGAGAATTATTTGATTCGGAACAGCAAAAAGACTGAAGTCCTACAAGTAGGAACCAGTTGGGAGAAATTTCAGCTCCAAATTGAGGGACAGACAGTAATAGCTAGTGACAATGTGAGATCTTTTGGGGTCATGTTAAATTCTAATTGGTCATTGGAAAGTCAAATCAGTGCAGTGCTCCAAACAGCCTATGGTCAATTGAGATTAGTGCGGTAATTGAAATCTTTTTTGAGCTTTTGAACTTTGAAATTTGTAGTCTATGCCCTAGTTATAGCAGTATTAGACTACTGTAATATTTATTTGGGGCTTACTTTTAAGATCTTGCGGGAAGTGGATCCACCACACATATCCCATAGGATATCTTGGAAATCTTCAGCTAGGTATGCACATTCACAGTATTGTCATAAACTTCAACTTCCCTCAGATAAAACATACCGATATGTTAAATTGCAAAACCGATCCTTTTCAATGACAGTATCCAAATAATGAAATGATCTTCCTTGTCAATTAGAGAGGAGATTGACTTAATGCGGGTTCGGCGTAAGGTTAAAAAATTGGTTGATGGTATTTGTGCTGCCAAATTAATTCTTGAGAACGGTTTGATTTTACTTGTTCTATGTGACACTAGCCCTAAGGGTAAAGGCATGAGTGATGATGTTGAAGGTATAGAAATCTTCAGGAAGGGACAAATAATGATGGCTGTACTGAATAATATGTATGTTGTGTTTTATATGTTATTTTTGTTGTTTGATTTTATTGTTTTAAGTTTTTAGTTGATGTGTAGATCGCTTTGAAAGATGTTTACTGTAAAGCGATTAACAAATTTTATAAATTAAAAAAAAAATACTGTCTCACAGGGACAGACTTAAAGATCTAGACATGTATATCTTAGAGGAAAGGTGGGATGGGAGGATATGATAGAGATATTCAAATTCCTCAGGAGGCTAGCCCTTTCAATGTAAAGGAGGCTGAAGAATGAGGTGTCATGGGATGAGAGTAAAAGGGGGTAAAATCAGTAGTAACCTTAGGAAATATTTCTTTATAGAGAGGTTTGTAGATGCAGTGGAGGTAGTGGAGACGAGGACAGTATCTGATTTTAAGAAAGCATGGAATGAACAAGGGTTTCTCTGAGGGAATAATGGAAATTGTAAAGCTAAATTAGTTGGATGGCTGGGCAGACTAGATAGGCCATATGGTCTTTTTCTGCCGTCATTTTTCTATGTTGTCCACATAAATTCCAAATTTTAAATATATTCACTAATTACCTGAATAAAATTTATCTGGATAGCCTATAGGCATTTCAAGGGCATTATGGGATGGAATTGACTTAGCTGAATAACTTATCTGGCTAACTCCGATATTTAGAGTTAGCCAAATCAATTATTTGGCTAAGTCTACGCATGGCTTTTCTTCAGTGGCTTTCTTGCCACCCTCTCACATTGGCCATGTTTGTAGAGTAATCTTGAAGTTGTTGAACAGCCAACATTTTCCCCATTCTTAGCCAGAGGCCTCAGTAGTTCTTTTAAAGTAATCTTAGGCCTCAGTGACCACCTGCAGCAGTTTCCTCATCCCACAGCTACTGACTTTGGATGGACAGCCTGATCATGGCAGTTTCTTGGTGATGCCTGTTTCCACTTTACAATGATGGACCTGACCATGCCCCAAGGGATATTCAAACACATTGAACTCTTCTTATGGCCTTCCCGCAGTCTGCACCTTTGAATAACGTTATCCCGGAGTTCTTTCTGCAGCTCATTTGTTCAGCATGTTTTGATCGCTGCTACAAATTCACTTCATACAAACAAACTGCTTGGTTCTTCATCCTGTAGTATTTGAATCAGTTCAATTACTGTGACTGGACACAGGTGGGCACTATTTTAACTTATTATGGGCCTTGTTAAGGCAGTTTTTTGAGCTCTGAGCTAATTTGGGTTTGC
Organism: Rhinatrema bivittatum; assembly: GCF_901001135.1. Taxonomy (NCBI): domain Eukaryota; kingdom Metazoa; phylum Chordata; class Amphibia; order Gymnophiona; family Rhinatrematidae; genus Rhinatrema; species Rhinatrema bivittatum. The sequence continues at coordinate 293,542,843 of NC_042617.1, read as the reverse complement.
TGTGACAGAGTGTGAATATTTATGCAGTCGAGACTTTTTTGTTTTTTATTTTATTCTGGAATATTTCTATAACAGTTCATGATGAAGGTGTAGGATATATTGTGTAGATCAGCGAAAGAAGATCCTACTTTAATGAATATTTATTTGTATTTTTTAGTCAGCAGAGTGTGAAAAATGTACAAAGCTGTGAAGACTTTTACAAAGCACTGTATACACACACTTATCTGAGAGGAGGGGGGATATAACAGTCAAATACCTGAAAGCTGTGAATAATACACAAGTGAGATGTATTTTTGTTCAGAGGAAAAGAAGTTCTAGAACAGATGTTCTCAGCTCTAGTCCTCAAAGGTCTCAAACAGATTTTCAGGGTAACCTGGCTTTGCAGATTCACCTTTGTTTTTAGACTTCATGGAGTGAATTTTCTAAGGAGTTTCATCCATACAAATAATATATATGCTCATAAGTAGCTTGCTAGCAGAATGTATGCTTATTTCCTAAAGCTGGAAAGTAAGTGCGTGCGTTTCACCAGGGAAAATAAGGGGTGGTCTGAGGCGTTCAGGGGTGGATTCAGAAGTACAGATGCAAGTTGCTATTTTGCAAGTATACCCACATATATTACTAAACATGTTTACACCTTATACTAGACCCCTGCAGTCTAGTACACGGGCTTGTCTTTTGTCTGCAGCTTTTGGGTGGGAGGTCTGGGTGCACTGGTGGTTGGGTACAGGGGAAAGTGCTAGAGGGCCTAGGTGAACTGGAGAAAGGACTAGGTAAACTGATGGAGGTATTGGCAAACCAGTGAGTCTATGTAAGTGCACAAGTCAGTATTTTCAGAGTACTTTATAAAATACCTGTCTCCTCATTTAAATCAGGGTTCTTAGGCAAACCTGTTATATATTTTTAGGCTCCTAAAATATAATTGGGTCAATTTTAAGACCCGGGCGGTTCCTGGCGTGCGCACATTGGATGCACCGATTTTATAGCACAGTGTGCGCATGTTATAAAATCCGATGACCGCGTGCACGTGTGCGACGGATTTTAAAATCTGCGGATGCATGTGCAGGCGGCCCGCGACTCGCAGCCCTTACAGAGAGCCCCTGTTCTACCTCAAGGGTTATGGTGAAGGGTAGGTAATCTCCAGTCCCCTTGGACACTGATCTGTTTGGGATTGGGATTTGGGTTTTGGATTAATTACGTGCCTTCCTAGCTAGTGCTGAAGACAAGTTACAAGTCATGTGCAATAGGTAGATCCCTTCCCCAGAGGGCTTAACAATCTAATTTTATACTGAGGCATCGAAGTGTAATGTGATTTGACCAAGCTCTCAAGGAGGGTCAGCGGGAGAAGCAGGATTTTTAGGATGTCTGTAATGAATACGCATATGAGAGATTTGCATGCATGCTGTTTCAATTGTATAAAAATCTAGCTCATGCATATTCATTAGGGATATTCTGAAAACTCAAGTTGATTGCTGTTTTTGGAGACTGAAAGTTGCTCATTTCTGGTCTTGTTAAGGATGCACTCCCTCACAGAAAGTGTGGTGGATGTGTGGAGTGGTCTCCCAGTGGAGGCAATTACAATGTCAGAATTAAGAAGTCATAGGACAGACACAGAGTAGCCTTAGTAGTGGGGAAGCAAGGGTGTAAAACGGTAATTTGGTAGGATCTGCTGCACTGCAGTCATAAGAGAATGGACAAATTGGGATGGGCCTTGTTGTCATCACATGCGCCATGTACTATTAGGTAGATATTCATAGCTTACAGGGCTAAGTAACTTAGCCGAATAACACTTATCAGCTAAGTTACAATGACTGTGCTGCTGAATATCCATGAAGAAGTTGCTACTTAGCCAGATAACATATTCATTTAAGTTTAGACCTGCTATTGAGCAGGTCTAACTTAGACGGGCAGCTTATCTGGCTAAATCTTAATAGCGGTACTTACCCGGATAAGTTATCTGGCTAAGTAGTGCCACCCCGATCCACCCACTGCCTGTCCCGAAGTTAACCAGATAGCCAGATAAGTTTTCAGATAAGGCCATCTCATAAAAACATAGGGCCAGATATTCAGAAGCTGGCTATCTGGTTAACTTTGGGACAGGCAGTGGGTATCTAGCGGCCGCTGAGCATAACCAGATATTCAGCGGCCGCTAGATTGCCAGATAAGTCCTACTTTATCCAGCTTCTGAATATCTGGCCCTGTGTTTTTATGAAATGGCCTTATCTGCAAACTTCTGAGGCATGGGATGATCCAGATCCGCCTTTTAACTGGTTCAACAGCATTCTGCATTACAATGATGCTTTTACTGCGTGCATGTGCTTCCATACATGCCCTGTTTTCCTAGCTCCCAGGTGGCTTCCCATGATTTATGGGCTGCTCCTGAAACTTCAGATAGTACTGCTGCTCAGCACTCTTCCTAAACTGACATCTTCCTGCACATAAAATTAACCATTATTTAAAAAGAGACTGTCAGGGTTGGGAAAAGGAAACTTTATATCCTCTTCAGATTTCTTTGTTTCAAAAATCGGTCACAATATAGTGAAATACAGACTTTGGCTTCTCAGTATTATAAAATGCAAGTCAGAAACTTAGGTCTGTAAATGGAAATGTTTTTCCTAGATTCCCAAAATATAGGATACAAATAATGCACTCCCCTTTAGTTAGTTACGACTTAGCTTTGAAATTTATAATCACTTTAATTCTGCAGCAACGAAAATATTTTGATATAAAGGCTCTTGGCATCCTAATGATGCTTTTAACATTTTTTCCTTTTAGGGACGCTTTGCACTTTTTTTTTTAAACATAAACAATGTAAAGTATTGAGAGCTTGTATGTGTGCCATATTACAACAGCTGATATTTACTTAAAAACTGAATCTGACAGCAGGCAAGGACCGGAAGGCCCCTCTAGACTGCATAATTTGTTCATAGTTTTGGAGAGTCAGTGGAGTTCAGCAGGATCTACCAATGACTTTACCTCAATCTGCATGTCTTTGCCGCCGCCTCTCAGAACATACATAGTAGCATGGTAATCACAGAAGATAAAGACCAAATTCTCCATCTAGCCTGCCCTGCAAGCTGCTTATTGTTGTAACTGACACTACGTGCGGGTCACCCCCATGCACCCCTTTTCTTCATTTCCAACCTCTAGGGATCTGCCGTGCCTTTCCCATGGCCCTTTTGAATTAATTTACTGTTTTCATCCTTGTCACCTCTTCTGGGAGGGCATTCCAGGTTATCCACCACCCTCTCCGTGAACAAATATTTTCTCATATTGGTTCAGAGTTGCCCCCCCCCCCCCCCAAGTTTCATTTTGTAACCAAGATGAAAGTAAAAAAAAACATTTTTAAGTTTTTGAAAGTGATTATATTCAATAGGTTTTTATATTCTGGGGGTAATATTCAGTCACTGGCCAGATTACAAAGTTAGCCAAATAAACTTAACCGACTAACTTTGGAGGAATAGTCAGTGGTGCATTCATACTGAATATAGCTGGCTGTCTTTAGGATTACTCTATGGCACGACCAGAGTTAGCTGAATATGTTATCTGGCTAATTCTGAATATCTGACTTACGGGCCGATACAGTAAACCGAGCGGGTGAGCGCCCACTCGCCTGTGCGCGCGATTCAGTAACTTCATTTATTTAAATTAGTGCCCGCGGTAAAAAGAGGCCCTAGGGACAATAGCTCGTCTCTAGCGCCTCTTTTTTTGATGGAAGCAGTGGCTGTCAGCGGGTTTGACAGCCGACGCTCAATTTTGCCGGCAGCGGTTCTGGAGCCCGCTGACAGCCATGGCGTCTGAAACCGGATGCCGGCAAAATTGAGCGTCCGGTTTTCAACCCACGGGCCCATTTTAAATTTTTTTTTTTTAAACTTTTGGGGCCTCCGACTTAATATCGCCATGATATTAAGTTGGAGGGTGCACAGAAAAGCAGTTTTTACTGCTTTTCTGTGCACTTCCCCGGCGCCGGCAGAAATTAATGCCTACCTTTGGGTAGGTGCTAATTTCTTAAAGTAAAATGTGCGGCTTGGCTGCACATTTTACTTACTGTATCGCGCAGGAATGACTAATAGGGTCATCAACATGCATTTGCATGTTGCGGGCGCTATTAGTCTCGGGGGGGGGGGGGGGGTTTGGCAGCGCGTTTTCGACGTGCTATTACCCCTCACTGAATAAGGGGTAAATCTAGCGCATCAAAAACGCGCGTCCAAATGCCAGTTAACAGTGCTCCACCGGAGCGCACTGTACTGTATCGGCCTGTTAGCCGGTTAGCTGTTTAATTTAACTTTGCCCAGGGAAAGTCCCTGGAATGCCCCTATGAAATCCAGCTAAACATTAGCTGGATAGATGGAGGAGTATTGAAAAGTTGGCATTTAGCCAGATAACTTATGAGTTATGTGGCTAAATGCTGCTGAATATTGACCCCCTTAGTGTTTTTGTAACTTTTACTCTTATACTACAAGGAAAAGCAGGGGTCAATAAACACACAGTAAATGCTGAAGAGACAGAGAGGCCAAACATAGCTCACCTGTGGGTTATGCAAAAACTTGAATGTTCTTTCATGATCCCTTTACTGTTTTGTACAAGCACCAAGATCTGAATGCAGGAGATGGGTGCTATTCCGAGGCACTTGCCACACAAAACAGATCAGAACTGCAAAAAATCCAGCCTTTTCTTTCAAGGTTCCCCCTTTTTTTTTTTTCCATCCCTGAAAATGGGATGGTCTGTCTGTAATGGAGGTCATTTTCAAACTGCCTGCCATGGTACAAAGTTTGCAGGTACTTTTACCTGTGGGCTTTGCAACAATTGTTAAAGGAAAGTAATTGCATCCTTTCCCTTTTAAAGTTGCTGTGGGCACAAACTACCGCTGGACGTTTGCCTCTGCTTTGTAAGTGAGTACTTTTCCCATGGAAAATAATGCACATAAATTTGAAAATGCAATCCACCCATGTACATTTCCTCGCCCGACCTACCCACCAGGGAAGGCTTCCTCAATGTGGACAAAAGTACGTGCCGTGTGGTACACTGCATGCGCTTTAAGCCACGTCAAAGGAGGGTAGTTGTACCCTCCTTTGACGTGGCTTAAAGCCACGTCAAAGGAGGGTACATAGCTTTAGAAATGTAAATAGCTTTAGAAATGTATTTGTTTTATTTTATTTATTAAAATGTGTATACCACTTCATTCATGCAAAATGCTCAGAGCGGTTCAGAATAGTCAGTAAAATAAAACATAACACAAAAACATACAAAATCAAAACCATCATTTCAGGTCTCCTTTTATCCCTGCAAACTTCTCAGCTAACTCAGCCCACACCTTTTTTTTTTTTTAATTTTTATATACTGATGTTTGATCTCAATCGAGATATCACACTGGTTTACATTCAGGTACTGTAGGTATTTCTTGATCCCCAGAGGGCTTACAATCTAAGTTTTTGTACCTGAGGCAATGGAGGGTAAAGTGACTTGCCCAAGGTCACAAGGAGCGACAGTGGGACTTGAACCCTGGTCTCCTGGTTCATAGTCCACTGCCCTAACCACTAGGCTATTCCTTCTCCCCACACATATTAGGATCCTATTTTTTTTCTTCACTATCAGAACCATAGTTCCCCTTCAATCACCCTCATCCCAGACACATCATTAAAAACCCCTTGCCTTCATCACCATCCCCTAGACTTTCTACACTCTAGACGCCTTAAACAAGATTGATGTAACAGCTTTACGGAATGCCAGCAAGTCGATTGTTACCCCTGCCTCCTTCAACAAGCAGTTCTAAATTGTCCTCAGTAAACTTGAATGTTATAGTTTTGGCTGCAACCTGCCAGTGAATGCATCTTTTTTTTTTTTTCAAATGGTGCATTCACAGCCTGATATTTTCCTCTTCGTTTCTAGGCTGCTGCAATGGCCACCTCTGCTGGGACTGTGTCAGAGGATGCTGCAGAGGATGCTGGGGGAGGGCGGATGTCACACAGCTCCTCTGAGATCTCCAAGTTCAGCTCTAAGAGTGCCAAAGAGCGGAGGAACCGCAGGAAAAAGAGGAAACAGAAAGAGCTATCTGAGGGAGAGGAGAAAGGGGACAATGAGAAGATAGTGGAGTCAGATGATGGGATGAAGAGGAAAGGTTTCCGGTTGCCAGATAACAGGCTGGGGAGGAAGTTCTCCATCATGAACCAGGTGAGTGATTGACATTGCTTCCTTACATCAATGAAGAGACTTCTGTGGATTTTGTTTGGCTCTTTTTGAACTTCCAGCTTACTTGGAAGCAGCTCACTATGGCATCTTTGAAGCTAGCCAGGTTTTCCCCATTTTTTATATTTTTATTTATTTAGTCACAGTTATTATCCATCTTTCCAAGGCCAAACTTGACCAAGGTGGTTTAGAACCAAACATTCAAAAACATAGCCCACAAGATGCATCAAACCAAATAAAATGCAAGCTTCATAAGAACATAGGACAAAATGCAACCTATTAAAACAGTACCTCATACCCCTCTCCCGTCTAGCCCACCAATTTCAGCCATAGTCCTCAGCTAGGGATCACTGGCCATGTCTTCCTCCGGAACCCATTATGTGTATACACTATATCTGGCCAGTAAATATTGATGTTGAATGATGACTGAGATTCCCCTTACCCCTCCCTTAGGAGGCTGTCAACACGGCCCCTGCAGCATCCCCAGCCCCAAACCAGCCTAAGATGCAAGAACAGATTCCGGGAACTGAACCTAAATCTCCTACGTGTTTATTTTGCTTATATACTACCTTTATGCAATTAACAGTTCTGGTCATCAAACAGAAAAATATGATATAAACTGACATTTGGTTGCCATGAGGGTTGACAGATCTGGAGAGAATGGAAAGGCCAGTAGCCAGAGAAAACAAAAGCAAACTAAATGGTCATATGGAAAGAGATTTAAATGGAGAGGACCAAGTGGAAGTACGGGGTAGTGGGAAACGTGTTTAACCCTTACTATGACTTCTACCCCTGATCCCTGCAATATTTGGATAGAGCTAGCATTGGCTGTAGCTCGCACATTCTGTTCCTGGATATGTTTGTGACACTCTTTTTTTTGTACCTGCTCTGTAGAGGAGGGCATGGAATTTCAGTTTTTGCTGCACTAGCTAAAAATGTATATTTGCCAGACTTGCACATCCTGAGACAAATGCAGTAAGTTGCGCCCAGCCTAGCACAGGGGTTTACTCATGGTTGGGGTGCATTTTGTGCCTGCAAAAAACAGTATCTGATGCAGTAAGGGTATTGGTGCATACAAATTGCACGCACTAACAAGCGTGTATCCGATAGCGCCCAACACATGTACATTCTATGGAAATGAAGACATTACCTATTACTGCCCGATGCAGGAACGAGCGCCGAAAGGCTGGGTGCCCAACACACATTTTTTTAAGCCGGAAAATTAACTCCAGCTCTGGAGGTGAAGTAAAACTTACTTGCAGTCAAGGGCTCATGAGAAACAGAGAAAAGATTTTCTCTTTCATAGTAACATATTTGCTGCAACTCCAGTTTCCCTGGTCATGTCAAAGTACATGTTTTACGTCATATATATTTTATTCTCCACCTGGTTTCCTTGTAACCAATTCAATAAGTGAAGGGAATGTACAGGCTGAGGAAAGAAGGTCAGAATTTTAATTGGTATCCTCAGCATGCATTTTCAACAATTAACTTGAATTAACTTGAAATTGTAACAAACGTACAATTTTGGCGACCTTGTGCCCAATGTATTAAACTTTTGAGCACTTTAAACACTCATTTCTTCCCAGCGCGCCTCCGATTGCACTCTCATTTGAATATTGCATCGGGCATAAAGGGGATGCGGTTGCGCATACGTTAGGAAAACGAGCGCTCATTTCGGCACCCATTTTTTATTTTTTTATTTTTTATTTATCCGTTTAAAAAAAAAAAAAAAATACAAAGAACTTCTTTGCAATGAAACAAAGAAAAGTATCTCTAAAGAATCATATTACATACATTCATGTATATATTTTTTTTGTACCTGGAAAATCCCATCTGCAGAAACTAAAAATAGTAGAGCGATAGTGGATGCCATGCAAGTATCTTTGTTCAAACAAATGGTGTTGGAACCCACGAGAGAAGGAGCTATACTCGACTTAGTGCTCACTAATGCAGATAATGTCTCAGATGTCCAGGTGGGCGCCCACCTCAGCAGCAGTGATCATCAAACGGTATGGTTTAATATCACTAAAAGAATAGGGAAAAGAACCACAAAGACCCGAGTTTTACAGTTCAAAAACACAGACTTTGAGGAAATGGGGAACTACCTGGAGGAAGAACTTAAAGGATGGGAGAACGAGAGAGATGTGGATCAGCAGTGGACCAATCTAAAAGGAGCAATCACCAAGGCAACTGCTCTATATGTTAGAAATGTAAAGAAAAGCAAAAGAAAACTGAAACCTATCTGGTTCTCAATGGAGGTGGCTGACAAAATTAAAGCTAAAAGAACAGCATTCAAGAAATATAAAGGATCCCAAAGGGAGGAGCACAAAGAAGAATATTTGTATCAACTGAGGGAGACAAAGAAATTAATCAAGTTGGCAAAGAGTCAAGCGGAAGAGAGGATTGCCAAGGAGATAAAAAATGGTGACAAAACATTTTTCAGATACATCAGCGAAAAGAGAAAGGTCCAAAGTGGTATAGTGAAATTGAAAGGTGGTAATGATCAATGTGTAGAGAGAGACGAAGAAATGGCAGAAATATTAAACGAATACTTCAGCTCTGTGTTCACTAAGAA